>NC_051185.1:70493418-70571638 GCF_013339695.2 Rhipicephalus sanguineus | reverse complement strand
TTTTTGGTCGGATATCCCACCAAAACGTAGTGGATCCACATTGGACGAATCTCGAATGGTCGAAAAATGGAAAGTTTCCAGAGGCTATAGTCTTGCCTTTCCGGTTGGAAATCACCCCAAAGTTTATTTGATCCAAATTGGATTATTCATCGAAATATCGAAAAAAGTAACAGTTTCCAAAGGTGTAGACTTACCTTTTTGGTCGGATATCCCACCAAACGTAGTGGATCCACATTGGACAATCTTCGGAAATGTCGAAAAAATTGAAAGTTTCCAAAGGATATAGTCTAGCCTTTCCGGTTGGAAATCACCCCAAAGTTTATTTGATCCAAATTGGATTATTCATCGAAATATCAAAAAAGTAACAGTTTCCAAAGGTGTAGACTTCCTTTTCGATCGGATATCCCACCAAAACGTAGTGGATCCACATTGGACGAATCTTCCAATTGTCGAAAAAATGGAGTTTTCCAAAAGGCTATAGTCTTGCCTTTCCGGTTGGAAACACCTCAAGTTTATTTGATCCAAATTGGATTATTCATCGAAATATCGAAAAAGTTTACAGTTTCCAAAGATGTAGACTTACCTTTTTGGTCGGATACCCACCAAAACGTGGTGGATCCACATTGGACGAATCTTCGAATTGTCGAAAAATTGAAGGTTTCCAAAGGCTATAGTCTTGCCTTTCCGGTTGGAAATCACCCCAAAGTTTATTTGATCCAAATTGGATTATTCATCAAAATATCGAAAAAGTAATAGTTTCCAAAGGTGTAGACTTACCTTTTTGGTCGGATATCCCACCAAAACGTAGTGGATCCACCTTGGATGAATCTTCGAAATGTCGAAAAATTGAAAGTTTCCAAAGGCTATAGTCTTGCCTTCCCGGTTGGAAACCACCCCAAAGTTTATTTGATCCAAATTGGATTATTCAACGAAATATCGAAAAAGTAATAGTTTCCAAAGGTGTAGACTTACCTTTTTGATCGGATATCCCACCAAAACGTAGTGGATCCACATTGGACGAATCTTCCAATTCTCGAAAAATTGAACGTTGCCAAAGGCTATAGCCTTTCCAGTTGGAAATCACCCAAGTTTATTTGATCCTAATTGTATTATTCATCGAAATATCGAAAAAGTAAGTTTCCAAAGGTGTAGACTTACCTTTTCGATCGGATATCCCACCAAAACGTAGTGCATCCACATTGGATGAATCTTCGAAATGTCGAAAAATTGAAAGTTTCCAAAGGCTAGTCTTGCCTTTCCGTTTGGAAATCACCCCAAAGTTTATTTGATCCAAATTGGATTATTCATCGAAATATCGAAAAAGTAACAGTTTCCAAAGGTGTAGCCTTACCTTTTTGGTCGGATATCCCACCAAAACGTAGTGGATCCACATTGGATGAATCTTCGAAATGTCGAAAAATTGAAAGTTTCCAAAGGTCTTGCCTTTCCGGTTGGAAATCACCCCAAAGTTTATTTGATCCAAAGTGGATTATTCATCGAAATATCGAAAAAGTAACAGTTTCCAAAGGTGTAGACTTACCTTTTTGGTCGGATATCCCACCAAAACGTAGTGGATCCACATTGCATGAATCTTCGAAATGTCGAAAAATTGAAAGTTTCCAAAGGCTATAGTCTTGCCTTTCCGGTTGGAAATCACCCCAAAGTTTATTTGATCCAAATTGGATTATTCATCGAAATATCGAAAAAGTAACAGTTTCCAAAGGTGTAGACTTACCTTTTTGGTTGGATATCCCACCAAAACGTAGTGGATCCACATTCGACGAATCTTCGAAATGTCGAAAAATTGAAGGTTTCCAAAGGCTATAGTCTTGCCTTTCCAGTTGGAAATCACCCCAAAGTTTATTTGATCCAAATTGGATTGATTCATCGAAATATCGAAAAAGTAACAGTTTCCAAAGGTGTAGACTTACCTTTTTGATCGGATATCCCACCAAAACGTAGTGGATCCACATTGGACGAATCTTCGAATTGTCTAAAAATTGGAGGTTTCCAAAGGCTATAGTCTTGCCTTTCCGGTTGGAAATCACCCGAAAGTTTATTTGATCCAAATTGCATTATTCATCGAAATATCGAAAAAGTAACAGTTTCCAAAGGTGTAGACTTACCTTTTTGGTCGGATATCCCACCAAAACGTAGTGGATCCACATTGGACGAATCTTCGAATTGTCGAAAAATTGAAGGTTTCCAAAGGCTATAGTATTGCCTTTCCGGTTGGAAATCACCCCAAAGTTTAATTGATCCAAATTGGATTATTCATCGAAATATCGAAAAAGTAACAGTTTCCAAAGGTGTAGACTTACCTTTTCGATCGGTAGACTTACCTTTTCGATCGGATATCCCACCAAAACGTAGTGGATCCACATTGGACGAATCTTCGAATTGTCGAAAAATTGAAGGTTTCCAAAGGTCTTGCCTTTCCGGTGTCAAATTAAGGTTCCAAAGTCTTGCCTTTCCGGTTGGAAATCACCCCAAAGTTTATTTGATCCAAATTGGATTATTCATCGAAATATCGAAAAAGTAACAGTTTCCAAAGGTGTAGACTTACCTTTTTGGTCGGATATCCCACCAAAACGTAGTGGATCCACATTGGACGAATCTTCGAAATGTCGAAAAATTGAAAGTTTCCAGAGGCTATAGTCTTGCCTTTCCGGTTGGAAATCACCCCAAAGTTTATTTGATCCAAATTGGATTATTCATCGAAATATCAAAAAGTAACAGTTTCCAAAGGTGTAGACTTACCTTTTCGATCGGATATCGCACCAAAACGTAGTGGATCCACATTGGACGAATCTTCCAATTGTCGAAAAATTGGAGGTTTCCAAAGGCTATAGTCTAGCCTTTCCGGTTGGAAATCACTCAAAGTTTATTTGATCCAAATTGGATTATTCATCGAAATATCGAAAAAGTAACAGTTTCCAAAGGTGTAGACTTACCTTTTCGATCGGATATCCCACCAAAACGTAGTGGATCCACATTGGACGAATCTTCGAATTGTCGAAAAATTGAAGGTTTTATAGTCTTGCCTTTCCAGTTGGAAATCACCCCAAAGTTTATTTGATCCAAATTGGATTATTCATCGAAATATCGAAAAAGTAACAGTTTCCAAAGGTGTAGACTTACCTTTTTGGTCGGATATCCCACCAAAACGTAGTGGATCCACATTGGACGAATCTTCGAAATGTCGAAAAATTGAAAGTTTCCAGAGGCTATAGTCTTGCCTTTCCGGTTGGAAATCACCCCAAAGTTTATTTGATCCAAATTGGATTATTCATCGAAATATCGAAAAAGTAACAGTTTCCAAAGGTGTAGACTTACCTTTTTGGTCGGATATCCCACCAAAACGTAGTGGATCCACATTGGATGAATCTTCGAAATGTCGAAAAATTGAAAGTTTCCAAAGGCTATAGTCTTGCCTTTCCGGTTGGAAATCACCTCAAAGTTTATTTGATCCAAATTGGATTATTCATCGAAATATCGAAAAAGTAACAGTTTCCAAAGGTGTAGACTTACCTTTTTGATCGGATATCCCACCAAAACGTAGTGGATCCACATTGGACGAATCTTCGAATTGTCGAAAAATTGAAGGTTTCCAAAGGCTATAGTCTAGCCTTTCCAGTTGGAAATCACCCCAAAGTTTATTTGATCCAAATTGGATTATTCATCGAAATATCGAAAAAGTAACAGTTTCCAAAGGTGTAGACTTACCTTTTTGGTCGGATATCCCACCAAAACGTAGTGGATCCACATTGGACGAATCTTCGAATTGTCGAAAAATTGAAGGTTTCCAAAGGCTATAGTCTTGCCTTTCCGGTTGGAAATCACCCCAAAGTTTATTTGATCCAAATTGGATTATTCATCGAAATATCGAAAAAGTAAGTTTCCAAAGGTGTAGACTTACCTTTTTGGTCGGATATCCCACCAAAACGTAGTGGATCCACATTGGATGAATCTTCGAAATGTCGAAAAATTGAAAGTTTCCAAAGGTCTTGCCTTTCCGGTTGGAAATCACCCCAAAGTTTATTTGATCCAAAGTGGATTATTCATCGAAATATCGAAAAAGTAAGTTTCCAAAGGTGTAGACTTACCTTTTTGGTCGGATATCCCACCAAAACGTAGTGGATCCACATTGCATGAATCTTCGAAATGTCGAAAAATTGAAAGTTTCCAAAGGCTATAGTCTTGCCTTTCCGGTTGGAAATCACCCCAAAGTTTATTTGATCCAAATTGGATTATTCATCGAAATATCGAAAAAGTAACAGTTTCCAAAGGTGTAGACTTACCTTTTTGGTTGGATATCCCACCAAAACGTAGTGGATCCACATTCGACGAATCTTCGAAATGTCGAAAAATTGAAGGTTTCCAAAGGCTATAGTCTTGCCTTTCCAGTTGGAAATCACCCCAAAGTTTATTTGATCCAAATTGGATTATTCACCGAAATATCGAAAAAGTAACAGTTTCCAAAGGTGTAGACTAACCTTTTTGGTCGGATATCCCACCAAAACGTAGTGGATCCACATTGGACGAATCTTCGAATTGTCGAAAAATTGAAGGTTTCCAAAGGCTATAGTCTTGCCTTTCCGGTTGGAAATCACCCCAAAGTTTATTTGATCCAAATTGGATTATTCATCGAAATATCGAAAAAGTAAGTTTCCAAAGGTGTAGACTTACCTTTTTGGTCGGATATCCCACCAAAACGTAGTGGATCCTCATTGGATGAATCTTCGAAATGTCGAAAAATTGAAAGTTTCCAAAGGCTATAGTCTTGCCTTTCCGGTTGGAAATCACCTCAAAGTTTGTTTGATCCAAATTGGATTGTTCATCGAAATATCGAAAAAGTAACAGTTTCCAAAGGTGTAGACTTACCTTTTTGATCGGATATCCCACCAAAACGTAGTGGATCCACATTGGACGAATCTTCGAATTGTCTAAAAATTGGAGGTTTCCAAAGGCTATAGTCTTGCCTTTCCGGTTGGAAATCACCCCAAAGTTTATTTGATCCAAATTGCATTATTCATCGAAATATCGAAAAAGTAACAGTTTCCAAAGGTGTAGACTTACCTTTTTGGTCGGATATCCCACCAAAACGTAGTGGATCCACATTGGACGAATCTTCGAATTGTCGAAAAATTGAAGGTTTCCAAAGGCTATAGTATTGCCTTTCCGGTTGGAAATCACCCCAAAGTTTATTTGATCCAAATTGGATTATTCATCGAAATATCGAAAAAGTAACAGTTTCCAAAGGTGTAGACTTACCTTTTCGATCGGTAGACTTACCTTTTCGATCGGATATCCCACCAAAACGTAGTGGATCCACATTGGACGAATCTTCGAATTGTCGAAAAATTGAAGGTTTCCAAAGGTCTTGCCTTTCCGGTGTCCAAATTAAAGGTTTCCAAAGTCTTGCCTTTCCGGTTGGAAATCACCCCAAAGTTTATTTGATCCAAATTGGATTATTCATCGAAATATCGAAAAAGTAACAGTTTCCAAAGGTGTAGACTTACCTTTTTGGTCGGATGTCCCACCAAAACGTTGTGGATCCTCATTGGACGAATCTTCGAATTGTCGAAAAATTGGAGGTTTCCAAAGGCTATAGTCTTGCCTTTCCAGTGGGAAATCACCCCAAAGTTTATTTGATCCAAATTGGATTATTCATCGAAATATCGAAAAAGTAACAGTTTCCTAAGGTGTAGACTTACCTTTTTGGTCGGATATCCCACCAAAACGTGGTGGATCTACATTGGACGAATCTTCGAATTGTCGAAAAATTGAAGGTTTCCAAAGGCCTTTCCGGTTGGAAATCACCCCAAAGTTTATTTGATCCAAATTGGATTATTCATTAAAATATCGAAAATGTAACAGTTTCCAAATTTGTAGACTTACCTTTTTGGTCGGATATCCCACCAAAACGTAGTGGATCCACATTGGACGAATCTTCGAAATGTCGAAAGATTGAAGGTTTCCAAAGGCTATAGTCTTGCCTTTCCGGTTGGAAGTAACCCCAAAGTTTATTTGATCCAAATTGGATTATTCATCGAAATATCGAAAAAGTAAGTTTCCAAAGGTGTAGACTTACCTTTTTGGTCGGATATCCCACCAAAACGTAGTGGATCCTCATTGGATGAATCTTCGAAATGTCGAAAAATTGAAGGTTTCCAAAGGTCTTGCCTTTCCGGTTGGAAATCACCCCAAAGTTTATTTGATCCAAATTGGATTATTCATCGAAATATCGAAAAAGTAACAGATTCCAAAGGTGTAGACTTACCGCTTTGGTCGGATATCCCAGCAAAACGTAGTGGATCCAAATTTGATGAATCTTCGAAATGTCGAAAAATTGCAGGTTTCCAAAGGCGAACCTTTTTGCTCGGAAATCACCCCAAAATATTTTTGCTCGAAATTGCATGACTTCGAAATATCGAAAAAACAGGGATTTCTAAAGGCTTTTTGGTCGGAAATCACCCTAAAATATATGTTGTTGATCCAAATTTGGCGAATCTTCGAATAATCGCTAACTCCAAACTATCCAAAATTTAACACGCAGTAAACTGTGCTTTCAAGTTCGTATAGGCACATTCATTTAGCCAATAATTGAAAATAAAGGCTGGGTTTTCATGTCTGAGCCTCCGTGCACGGATCACTTCACTAACAAATTATCTTACCTTGGTCGTTAAGAAGGCCAGCAAAGTTTGTTTATGAAGCGATGCATGTACCTAGAATCGGACACACAGCCTTAGCATTTAATATTGAATATTATATTGAATATTGGGTGGATAATGTATAGAGCAACTTTTAAAGTCCGCTATCTGTGCCGTTCCAATAGGCGAGGTGGTAAGACGTTCAGCTCACAACAAAGAGGGCGCTCGTCCGAACCTCAGTGCCGGTACTGCTGAAAAAAAAAGCCACACTACGATGTGGGTACTGAACCTAAAACCAGCACGTACATTTTTTATCTTTGAGTAAGTATAAGCTGCATAACCGAGCAGACTAACTTCTGAAATATGAATCTTATGTCGTGCCGTTAGAGCATTGCGTACAGTGTTCAGTTCGCAACCAAAACGTTCACGGTTCGAATAGCAAAGTGGCATTCCTTGGGCACAAGAAAGTCGTACAGTGATGTTGCCACCGAAGTTCAAGCGTACGTGCCCGCCACATGATTTATGAACCTTGGCTGAGGTATTATAGTGGACGTGTCTTAAACGAGAAATGTCGCCCGCATCTTCCCACGGGGGGAACTCGAGTAAATTCGTCGCAGAGTGGTGGGGGTATCGCGTGAATGTTGCGTAATTGGGTTTCGCAGAAGCGTCGCGCTGCCCGAGTGATGGATCTGCTGCTCGACGTTCACGAACGGTTGCTGCTTCTCGAGCACGACGTTCAGGATCCACAGCCCGTCGTTGCCGTTTCGCAGCTGCTTCTCGTTCCCCGAGTGAAGGATCCGCAGCCCGTCGTTGCCGTCTCGCAGCAGCTTCTCGTGCACGAAGTTCCGGGTCCGCAGCTCGCTTCAAACGCTTGCGTTAAGCGTCGTATGCTCGTCTCTTCGCAGCCTTGTCTTCTGCGTTGCTTGCTGTTGTTGACGCCGACGACGGTGAGGGTGGGGTAACGTTGCCTTCAACGAGTGGTGGGACGCTGATTGAAAGTACTGTTGCTTCCATCGCATCTACTCGAGTCAAGCAAAGCGTCAAGTCAAGCGAAAGCCAAGTAAGACGCCCTTGACTGAATTCCGAACGCGCACTCCGCCTCCCGCCCGCGTTCTATCGAGAGGAGGGAGGGAGGGAAGGAGGGAGAGGCCTGCTGCCGGCACGAGACGAGCCGAGCATGCGCAGTGGGGTTGCTGCTTCTCGAGCACGACGTTCAGGATCCACAGCCCGTCGTTGCCGTTTCGCAGCTGCTTCTCGTGCACGAAGTTCCGGGTCCGCAGCTCGCTTCAAACGCTTGCGTTAAGCGTCGTATGCTCGTCTCTTCGCAGCCTTGTCTTCTGCGTTGCTTGCGAGACGAGCCGAGCATGCGCAGTGGGGTTGCTGCTTCTCGAGCACGACGTTCAGGATCCACAGCCCGTCGTTGCCGTTTCGCAGCTTTTCTTAGTCGCACCTGCGGCGGCCGACGCCGCAGGTGCGACTAAGAAATGCTCCGCATTTAAAAGATATGCTGGGAGCCTTAATATTGTAACGGCGCCTCTGGAGCGAGAAAGAGGATATGTGAAAGAAGACGACGACGAGGACTTTGTTGTTGCTTCCGTAGTCTCACCCCATCCAGTGCTCCGCCGCTGAGCGTTCTCAATAAACGCTTCCTAACCCGTAACATCTTGGTGGAGGAGCGGGGTACGTCCAACTACGGAAGCTGTTCCACCAAGTCTTCGTCGCAGAAGTCGCCTTGCGGGTCTCCCGCCATTGCAACTTGACATTTCTACCGCTGACGCTACGACATCAACGCCTGCTTGTCCAACGCAGCCTCACAGACAGCCGCGGCCCTACGGAGGAAAAGCTGCGGAAGACGTCGACCAGTGGCTGACCGATCACGAGCGGGTGAGCAAGAGCAAGAAGCAAGAGCAGGAGCATATTATCGCGTCTGTTCTCTTTTTTTTTTTTCAAAAAAAAAATTCGTTTCTCCTAACGCTATGGGACCGCAAGGACTTGTGGTCCCATGCCGCCAAGTTCCCACAGTGTGGGTTGCACCCCCCCCCCTCCCCAAGCGACGACAGCACCACCCCAAAGTCCACTTCTACCTATTTTATCGGTAGGTACCCGGTGAGGTGAGTACCCGGAAATAACCGAACGCCAGGTCGATGCCGGCGCCACGCCGATGCCGCTTGAAAACGGTGTTTCGGTGAAGGCCGCAACCAACAATAAAACTCCACGCTTGCGCACCACTTAGACAACTCGCAAAGGAGATTCTACGTTCACATTTTTCGTAATGAGAAAGGATTTCCGTGCAATCTCGAAGGATAGCTGTGTCCTTCCCTCGATCACGCAATACGAACACCGCCACAACGGGATAAATGAACCGAAAATTTGATTGGTGGGGCTTGATTTGAACCTGGGCCCTCCCGCTTCGAAAACGAGTGTCTTACATAGGGCACCGTGTTTTCGGATAAATCCGAAAAAGTCCGACAAATACTGGCCGCTAAAATTCTTGACAATTCGGACTTATGCGATAAACTGATTTTAAAAGGGCATTTTCAAGCTGATAATCATCATTCGAAAGGAGCGCACCTCCATCAGCGGCAGCAACCTCGTAAAATATGCTTGCGTGTATTACAACCTTTTGTTTGTATGTATATTGTGTTTTGTATTCAAGTATTTGTGCTTGTATGTGTTTGTGCGATCAAACGTTCCAGACATCTAAAATACACTTAATGTGTTCGCATCTTGGCGTGTTCGGATATCATATCATCAAGATTTCGGTGTATTGAGAATAACATTCATAATATGTTCTTTATTTTTCATCAAGATGAGGGAGGCTGGGAGGAAAAACTGAGAAGCAGCTTGACTAGCTCCTGCCCCCCCCCCCTCCCCCACCCGTAACATACACTATGGCGAGTTTACAGCAGTGCACATCAACAGCCTTATTAACAGGGTAAATGTACAGGAAGTGAGAAAAAAAATGAAAGGTTGGAGAAACAGGAGTATCAGCAACAATGCGACGCATTTTCTTTGGAAATAAAATTAATAAGAACACATTGCAACAACTGATGATGCAAAATTAAACACCGAATTTCGGAGGATTGGAGATTTACGTGAAATTAAACTCCGATAAATGCCGAATTTCCTCCCAAAAATAAATTCCGAAAAACACCCTCCAAACCTCCCAAAAATAAACTCCGAAAAACACCCTCCGAATTTCAAGAAAAATAAACTCCGAAAACACGGGGTCCTACTCATGAGCCACTGTGCAATACAGCCATTTTACAGCAGAGCTATTATGGTTGAGGTTTGCCGTGTGTGAAGCGGCACGCGCTCTATTCGTCGTCTTCTTCATCGCCTTCCTCTTCGTTCCCAGAACACGTGCGCCGATTTGTCCGGCGTGCGATGCAGTAACCCTGATGGGCGACAGAACGAGTGCATAGAGAGAAAGAAAGGTAGAGAGAGAGAGCAATTTTCGGAGAGGCGAGATTCGAACCCGCGTACCCACTATCCGAAGGCGAGCGTCGTATCACTCGGCTATCCAGGCACGCTAGCAGAGCATAGCATAGTATAGTGCCTTGTATAGTATAGTATAGCAAGGGGTGGGAAAGGAAGGTGAGGAGGGAAAGGAGGAGAGAACGAGTACAGAAAGAAAGGAGAGATAGAAAGGGAAGAGTGTAAAAAATTTAAATAGAAGGCGAGAGATGACTACAGAGAGGGAGAGAAAGGAAAGGTTAGAAAGAAAGCGAGAGAAAAAGAGAGAAAGGGAAGCAAGACATAAAAAGATAGGAAGACAGAGAAACAAACAGACAGAGAGAATGAGATAGGAAGACAGACTAAAAAAAGATAAAAGAAGTGCGAGCACAGCCATGTATTATATAGCAAAAGGTGGGAAAGGCACAGGTGAGAAGATAAAAGTCCAGCCAAGCCAGGACCAGAGGTGCCTCTGAGCTCTGGGGTGCTATTCTGGACATGATCAAATTTCGCCGTGTTGTCAGATTCCGCCATTGGTCAACTCTGATAGGCCCGTAGGGCTGCTACAGCCTCTCAGACCGGCTTAAAATGCCGCCATTACGAAATATGACAATACGGCGGAATTTGACAGTGCCCAGAATGGCACCCCTGCTGTGGCCCAGCCTAGCCTGTCTTGGTGCAACCTCGGGTACTATTCTGGACACCGTCGAATCCGTCTTTTTCATTTTCCTGTGCTGCTCTCTGTCGTTTTGGTAGGGGCCGGGAAACCGGTATTGCCAGAAGCAAAGCCTCCGAGATGACTAGACGTTTAGCGACTTTTCCGCTAGGGGAGAGCGCATGCGCGGGGGCGTCGTGAAAAAGGCTGATTCCGCCATATTGTCAAATTTTGTAATGGCGGCATTTTAAGCCAATCAAAGAGGCCGTAGCAGCCCTCCGGGCCAATAAAGTTGACCAATGGCGGAATCTGAGTTTCAAGAATAGCACCCCTGTGACATTTTTTTTTTGTCTTCTTGATTGCAAGACGAAAGCCGCCAGTATGATTACCAACCAACTAGCCCAAGCCTCAACACTTTTTATATATGCAAGGCGAAATAGTCTAATAATTACACATCACACTCGCTTTATGTGCTAAAGTTCTATGAAGGGCATGTAAGGCCAATGCCTGCGGCGATGCCGTTACAGATAAGCACCGCTAATCACGAAAAGCGTGAGCACTGCTAGTGATTAACGCGCTGCCACGATACGGCCCTCAATTCGAGATCCAGATCCACTGTTTAGCTCTGTCACGAAACAATGTCGGTAGCGGGTGTGGCGCAACGCTGTTGCGAGCGTACTGCACGCTTTTAATGAGACAATCCGATCCCCCACGGTGGGTTGCGCCAAGTAGCTGAGGTTCAACCAACCAACCAACCAACCAATCCAAGCCTCCGCGTCGCCGTTCGCTGCCACGGTTATCTAAGCGCGGGACCGCGAAGTGCGCCGCGGAGACGCGTCGCTTGCAGAAACGAATGCAGCTCGCCCTCGCCACGTTGACTCACCGCATTTGTGGCACCTGCGCACAGGCAAGAGCCACTGGCGACCTCGTTGTCGGGAATGTCGTGGTGAGATGGCGCCCAGACGATCACGACTGGTCTCACTGGAGGCTTTTGACTGTTGATTTGGGGCGTGTAGGTATGAATTATGCCACCTGCAAAGCTGCAACAAGCCTGTTGTGAGTCGGTAATGATGACATCAAACTCTGTTTGAGAGAGATCGAGGCCTATGGCAGCTTTCTCGGCTTCTGGGGGATTGTTTTGCGGGATTGATATGATACTCCCATGTTTGTTAAGGCGATAGCCTTAAATGCCTCATAAAACGCAAAAATTGATCGTCAGCAGCGTCAACACGAATGATACAAAAAATCATCACGTGATGACCTCACCTTAAGACGTATCATGACTTAAACCGCCAAAATTTGTGACGTCAACGCAACGTTGCTTAACGTGATGTCACATGATGACGTCATCGATGACCTCCGATCCTGGAGGCAGTGCAAATCCCCGTTAGGTGCAGAAAGCTTTTGGAGAGGTCTGGGGGATGATCAATACATCGACTAAGAAGAAAAAGAAGATGGCGTTCGCTTTCGAGTTACCTTAGGCGAATGCATAAGGGACCCTGTGAGTTTTTGACGGCTACAGTGGCTGTTGCAGCTGCTCGGTTGGGGTAAGATGCAGCATCTGCGTATGCTGCGAAGGATTAACACCCGTATTGCTTGTGAATGGCATGGGCCTCCCTTCACTGCTTATGATGCACAGAGTGCATGATGCAGGGTAGTGGCAGCATGGTGATGTTGCTCTGGATGGCATTGGGGTAGGCTTACACTCTGAAGGGTTGGGTGGTTCAGTGAGCTTACTGTTTCTCTTGGAAATGCACCCCACACACAGTTTCATTTAATATTCCGTGAAACATCCCAAAGCCGAAATATACGAGATTTCCCAAGGCTTATTATTGATCGCAGAAATTCACGCAGACCCAACTTTATGAAAATGCTTTGCTGGTCTTTTTTTAAATCGGATGGAGTGTGAAACAATGAATGCCACATGTGATATGTTCCTAGAACATTTAATGCAAAAAAGTTGCAGTAAGAAAGCTTACAGGTAAAAAAATATGGTATAAAAATGAAAAAAAAAAGAAACATGTTGCAATCACATGATGATCTGCGGCTCTGTGACAGAGTCTGAGATGGCTTTGTGAGGCAGCACCTTGCCGCCGTTGATGTAGATCTCGTCTTTGACGAAAACATCTTCCCCCAGAACAGAGGTGTTCTCCATCCGAACCTGTGTAAAGGAAACGAATGCAATTACAGTGAGTACACTTTTAATTGTAGATACGGAAACAATGGCATCAACCTTGGTTTGCATGGAACAACATTCGTGCATGTAAATGCGATAGCATGGAAGAGATCGTTTCGCAGAAATTCTGGTGTAGGTGTCCTTGGTTGTGAGTGAAAAATCAGCGTTGTCTGTCAGCAAAAATTTGAGAGATGCAAACAAATAAATAATAAATGTGTTCTGTTGTATTGGGAATCGAACCCAGGACTTCCAGGTGGCAAGCAGGTGTTCTACCTCAGAGCCACGCCCCTGCTTGAAACTGTTTCACACACAAAAAAAAAAAACCCTATACGAATGCCACGTAGCGCGAACGCATGTAATATTGCATGGCAGAAGTGTAGAACGCACCAAGCGTCAAAGCATGTGCACTGTGCAATGATTGCTTGGTTTAAAGGCCCACCAATTATACAGTGCACAGGCATAATTAATCATCATTAACAGCACCCATATCAACAAAGTGTGCAGCTGTGCAGATGCCCGTGTTGCTTTATGGACGCGTAGTGTGTACTTCACCAATTCGCAGAAGGGATTATGCCGTAGTGAGAACTTTGCAACTCTACTCGCAGTAGGCATTCTAGGATAGCCTGAAGCAGCCAATTTTATGCGCACAGACGTTCCTTTCCTTGCGGCACGGTGTCGATCGAGAAGCAGTCAGGCTAGTGATTGAGGTGACGCAAATGGGGTCCGATTATGCTATCATGTTCTACTCTAGAAGGTGAAGCTCAAGCGCCCTCCAAGTTTTTAAAAACCCACCATGGTAGCTTAGCGCCTAAGGTATTGAGATGTGAGGGTAAAGGATGTGGGTTTGATTCCTGACAATGACAGCCTGATTTAGATGGGGGCTGCATGGAGACCACCCGTGTATGTAAACTTAGGCGCGTGTTATAGAACACCAGGTGCTCATTACTGAATCAAGAGTACCCACTAAAGTACGCCTCATAATTGTATCGTGGTTTTGGCACGTTAAGACCTCAGAGATTTTTGTTTTAGCATATGAAAATGTGGCACACACGTGCTTTGCACGATGTGTTATTGTCTGGCAGCCATGTTCACACTGTCAAGTCTGAAACTCAAGAAAGCAATCAGCCTGGACTACATCCATAAGAAGTTTGTCGAATTCGCCTTGTGTATTTTAAAAAGTTTTGAATGCCTTTTAGACCATATCGCTCAAAGTTAGGTGATGCTGCAGCTTACTCATTACGTACGAAGTGATTGTGCAATGGGGAAATACGCGTGGGACTGTTCAATGCAGCAGAAATGGCAATTCTGGTGTGCATTTTCTCACAATTAATTTCATCTGATCTATTTTCTCCGTGTCTCATCACTGGCTCCAGCGGCTGATCTATGGAGTTCGAAGTAGTGCAAGAATGCAAGGAGTTACTGACAATAAAATAAATCATTAGAAAATATGGCCCTGCTTGCTTTTATTCATGCCGATACAGAAATGCAAAGGCCCCTTCCACACAGTCATCTCCTGAAGACTGAGTGGCACATTATGAAAACTGAGAGATGAGGCACCTGCTCATGGGCATCAGCAGAATGTTCCCAGTCATGTCACTGCTATCAAAGATGGCCTTCTTATAATTTAAAAGCCAATTGCTTGTTGGAGTGCACTCCCTGCATACTGCCACTTTCAGGTTTAAAGGGGACCCCCAAAACATTTCCATGTAATTACTGAATGACCTCACTATCGGAGTATTGGCTCACAAATCGATTGCCGCAAAATTTTTTTTCAAATCTGTCAATTACAAGCGGAGTTACGATTTGTTCACACTTTAAAAGGACACTGCTCTTTCACAATACCAAAATCACCATGCTTGCTGCAAGAAGACGCGTGAAAACAAAATGCAGGTGGTGACGCCACTTTGAAGTTCCAGCACCAATCGGCGTGATGTCATAGATTTTAACGGAGTTTACTAGGGCCTGCGTAGTTCCTAACCGCGGTGAATATGTGGTACATTATCCTCTGCGGGGGCCAGAGATGTAGCATACCCAGTTTCAGGATATTTTTTTAACCAATGTCGCCAAAATACGAAAAAAGCGGTTTGAAATCCCCGACGTCAGATGCAGAGATTTGGGTGCAAAATTTAAAAATGAAACATTGATCTTGATTTACTCTTCTATTAATAAACTTATGGTGGTGGAATCAACAGTAGAGTTTTCAGTGTGTAATTTATCTGTCTAAACTGATTCATTGCTTCACTTTTGTGTCCCTTTAAGCGCCGCCTCTCTCCTTTCGTCTAAATGAGCACTGTGAAAGGCACAGAAGGGGGGATGACACAAAGGCAAGAAGCTACTGTATTTACTCGAATGTAACGCGCATTGTTTTCCATATTTCTGCTACCTGAAGTCAACCCTCGCGTTACAATCTAATACCGAAATTCAAGTTGTCTAAAAAGTGCAATGATGCAGACAATTCTTTCATCTTAGCTTTATATTTTTCTTCCTGGAAAGTCACCCCTCGGGTTAGAATCGTGGTCGCGTTACAATCGAGTAAATACGGTATATCAGCAAGAGTCATGACCTTGGGCCCTTTCTTTTATTTTTTTCTTTGAACATGTCAGCTCACTTTCAACATGGTTGTGAGTGTGATATCGTAATTCTGTAGAGTAGAATTCCAGTGAGCGCGACGCAGGTACGTGGTGACACCCTGTGGGGGCCGCGGTAACTACACACGAATGCTCAAATCAGCCAACGGACGCATCTGTCCACCTATGAGATAGTCGGGCCAGTCTATCACGGAATTTGCCGAAAGAAGAGCGAGAAATTCCTAGCCGTCTTAGAAACATAATTGCAAATTCCATGCCGTGCGCATTGCTATAGTTTACAGGAGCCTTGACTAATTGCAATGTTTTTCTTCGAGGGGCATCTTGTGTGTTTGCGATGTAAATTTAGCCTTAGGATTACGCACCAACTAAGCCCAAATAAAGTTTTATGTATTAAGTACTGATCAGCAGTGTTTTCTCACCATGTTCAAAAGCATGCTGCAGGGCCCCTTTAACAATGCCCGTTTTCATCACAGATGCGTTTATGCACTGCTAATTAACTAATCGTTTTATTTATTTATTTCAATATACTGCAGGCCAACTTGGCCCAAGCAGGAGGGGCAGTACACAGAAAAAAATAAAATACAAGGATAGCTTAATACATGCAGCGTATTAAGCTATCCTTGTATTTTATTATACTATAAGGTTGAACAACAACAAAAGACGATACTTCCATAATAATTAATAACGCTCGTATATAGTGAAATGAAACAACATCAGCAGGAAGAAAACATCAAGTCTAACAAAAAATATGCTCTTCCAGAGACTGAACGAAATTTGACGACATAATTACTGAATCTGGAAGTCTACTCCAGTGTGCTATAATTCTGGGAAAGAAACTAATGCTTTAGTTTTAGCAAAAATTGGTTGCAATGATGAGGTCTAATGTGTCTTGTCTGTCGAGTTGTAACAGGACGAAGGTACGGCAAGTCATTTATATTAAAGTTGCCAGCCATTATATTACGAAGAGATTGTATGCAATGAAACTTCCTTCTGGAATGTAAAGAAAATATTTTGTTTTTGGTCATGAGTGCATTAGGGGAATCTGTTCGCTTATATTTATTAAAAATGAATCTAGTGGCCTTGCGCTGAATCATTTCAAGCTGATTAGTGTCTTTTAACGTACTATGTGGGTCCCAAATTTGTGATGCATATTCTAATTTCGATCGCACGTAAGTGTTCACAGCGAGCAAGCGCACTTGAGGAGGAGCATGACGTAGCCTTCTATATCAAGAAGCACAACTTCTTAAATGCCTTCGTGCGTATTTCTGATATATGTTTAGTCCATGTTAATTTGTCAGTAAAAGTGACTCCTAGGTACTTGCAACTGTCAACAGTTTGAATGGGAACACTGCTGGAGTGGTACTCAAATATTGTTGAGGCCTTTTTTTAGTGATTTTAATAAAACTGTTTTCTGCACATTTAGCTGCATATCCGAAAAGTGACACCAAGAACTTCTGTTATCAATTGTTTGTTGGAGCAAATCTTGGTCACTAGTACAAGTTATTTCTTTAACGAAAATAGTCACCTGTGAACAGCTTTACGTCATGACACTTATGGTGAGATACCCTCCATTAAACCATTAATATAAATTAAAAACAAAGCCCCCAATATGCTACCCTGTGGTACACCAGAACTAACAGGAAGCACTCGAGAATGGCAACCATTAATATCTACAAATTGTTGTCTGTTGCTCAAGTATGACGCATATCGTGTCTTGTTCTCTGGTTTTTAAGTACCGCACTGCAGGACAGCAATACTACACCAATCAGATAGAAATGTGCAAATAGTAAATTTTAAGCTCGAAGCAAATTCGAAGTGAACAGCGATTTGCTTGAATAATTTCGAATCGAATGATATATATCACATATTATAAAGAAAAGTGAACATATTTGTCATGACCCAACAAACCTGCACAATATCTTTAAAGATTGGAAGAAGGCCTGTGCGAATGTCACTTCTTTGGTTCGTAGTGAAGTGGAAGCAACATTGAATAGTAGCAGGATCTGAATTTCAGTAGGATGCTAATGATAACCAGTAAAATATTTTAAGTTTTGAAATTTATCATACTAAGTGCATATAAGCCCATATAACAAGCTTTTAAACTTAAAAAATAATTAATTGATGTGAGGGTAATATGTTCATTTAACCTTCAAATGGGGCTTCATGACAGCGTGGATTTTCCCTGGATAGGTCTTTTTCACGACACAGAACTCCTACACTGCAGTGAAACCACGTTTACAGGGAGTTACAAAGGTCTAATATATACACCTATTCGTTCATTTCATATACAGTAATACCTCGTTAACTCGAACTCGCATATCTCGAAAAATCGGCTGTCGAAATCTTCCGCGGTACCGAACAATTTCCCATAGGTGCAATGTATTTACTGCCCTTTATCTCGAAATATTTCCGTGCCCGCTTTCAGTTATCTCGAAATCTTGACTGAGAGTGGAACAAAAACTTTGCCGCCGAACCGCTTCACAAAATACTAGCAGGAAAATGTCATACATTTCACAAGGTTCACACGAGGCTGCCGCGCTTACGATGACGCTGATAAGCCTTAGTCAAAAGACCGACTAAGGCTTACCAGCCTTAATTGGTCTTTCTGCACTAAACAAAAAGACAGTGCCGAAAAACACAGCTGGTTGATAGCTCTGGTATGTCATTATTTTTTTTTAAAACCTTTACAAAGAGCCAGTTAGGCGCTCCTGTCAAGAAACTTGTCAGTAGTGATAACGTTTCTAGATTGTGGGAGAGCACGCGCCCATTTCCTTTCCTTAAGGCTGGCGCGATCGCGAACTGACGGCAGGAGCCAAGGGACCACTAGGAGAGGAGCACCGTCGCCCTTTCCGGACAACCCCTTCTTTCCCGCCGCTCCTCGCGCCAATCCTCGCACCCCGGCTCGCGTGATAGGGAACTCGCCCTGCGAGGGAAACAACCCTCGCGGTGGGGAGGGACACGGGAGGTGAATAAAAAAACCGAGCAGACGGGCAGACGGTCTCTCTTGCTCTGCTGACCTGCGAGGTACCACCTCACCGCCCCGAGATCCGCGAGCCGAACATCGACCGAAGGTGTAAGCCTTACCCTTTGTTTTCTACTAGAGCGGACTATCCCTCTACGCGACATTTGCGCGTTATTGCTAGTGTAGCAATAAAGTGTTGATTGTTGTTCTAGCCTGTTGCCTTATTCGCCCGAACCCGTCGTAGCTGCGATGACTCGCGCTCCAGGAAGGGGACGTTGACACGTGCACGGTGCGACTATTTGCGGCTGGGACCGGAGCTAGGCTTCTGCACCAGCCGTGCATAGAGCGGACCCCTTCAAGATAGAACTGAACTTCTCAATGGAATCTGCGCAACTTTGCTTATCTTGAAAATCTGTTTATCTCGAAATTTTTTCCGGTTTCTACTACTTTGATTTAACGAGGTATTACTGTACTTCAAAATTCTGAATAATTTAAATTGGTGTCAAAGCAAATCCGTATACTGTAATATTCGTTAAAATATTCGAAGTTTTCGAATATTCGCAAATGTTACAATCACAGCTTTCCAATACTTCAAAGCTTCAGCAAACGCACACAGCTTAGGCAGGAAGTCCAGGACAGAAAGAAGCGTAGCTCACCCACTGTCCGACGGTACAACGCCAGCCAATGATGCAAGAGTCGAGCCACGAGTGGGACTTGATCGTCGCCCCGTTGAGCAGGGTACACCGCTTGATGCAGGCACCGTCTTCGACCACCACGTTCGGCCCTATGGTCACGTTGGGACCGATCCGGCAGTTCTTGCCAATCCTAGCCGTCGGGTCCTGGAGCAGAAAATCAGAATTAACGAATCACCGGGTTTCATGTGACGAAGCCGTGATACGATTGCCAGGCACACCGCAGAGGAGGGGCTTCGGATTAATTTTGACCTCCTGGGGCTTTTAAGATGCAGCTGAATCTAAGCTTACAAATTGTTCTTGCATTTTGATCGTGGCTAACAGCATGACTATCACTGACAATGAAAAGGGGACACATGCCCCACTGTTTCTTGTTCTGTATAAGTATTGTCGCAATTGTGAGTGTCACCCGCTTTTTGATAAAACAAACTAGCTCTTCAGGCATCCTGAAAGGTTATCAAGAGTGATTATGGAGATGTTTTTTATAAATAAGAAAGCATCTCAATGTGTCGGCCAGCCATCAATTAACTTGTTAGATAGTGGATAAGGATGTTCTGCTACCCCATGCCTGGTTTACTGGTTACGTTTTACTTTTGCAGTCTGTACATCTACTATGACAATGATTAGTTGCGCATAGTACTTAGAGTTGAGAGGCAATAAAGGGCTAAGGCCGGGCTGGTTGCAAAGTGCTTAGTTTGTGTTTTTATGTCCTTGTCTTCTTCAATAGAACTTCAGCTGAAAGTCGGTGCTGTGTTGTGTGTCCCCTTCTCTTCTTCAATGTTAGTCACGTTGTTAGCCACAATGAATCAATACCAGCAGTCACAAACATGCGGCCCCCTTGCGAGCGGCCTGCGGCTTCACACGGAATAAAGTTTCGTGACTTTGCTCAATAGTACTCACATTATTTTCTCACCTATTGCAATTAAAAGTGCTTTGTTTGGGTAACCTACAGAGATGGGACTGGTCTCGAGAATTTTTTTTCGTGAGGAACTCGATGCGGTCACCATGAGTTGAAACATCCCTGTGGAACAAAAACTCCATATTTCAGAATCGGCGCCCACATTTTAGTCATTGTGGAAATCAGTATCCATATGTTTCTCGAAACCTGATGTCATATCCCCTTCAGAAATGACCACTATATGGGATATGGGAAAGGCATCCTTTCCAATGGCAACTAGAGCTGTGCGAATAGGAAAATTTTGAGTGCGAAGCGAATTCGAATAATAAAGTTTGAGTGCAAATCGAATCGAATAATTTTCTAATATTTCTCGAATATTTTTCTAATACTTCGAAGCGAAATTACAGAAAAAAAGTTGCAGAGGATTCCTAAGCATATTCTAAGTTACATTCTAAAAACATTATACAGTATAACCTCATTACAATGGACCTGTTTACAACAGACATTCGGATATTACACACCAATTTGCGGTGTTATGCCGACCTCCGTGTTTTTTCCATTGATTGAGCTTCGTTTACAATGGATTCTGGTACAACGGACATTCGGATATAATTGACTAAAATGTCAGGCCAGCAAGGTGGTCAGGACTCCTTTAGAGTGGACATTTTTACCACGGACATACCAAATTCAATAACTTCAGACTTCAAACATCGCTTAGCATACTTTCGGGACAGGAACAGGGCGCCGTGGATATCGATGTACCGATTTAAGAACGAAGGCCGCCGATCTCTGATCTGTCAATAATCAGCTATGCCTAGCTGTAGCGACAAAAGATCGGCACGCAGCGTGCTTGGTGTTGCGTTTTGGGACGCTGACGTGCGTAATTGCTAGCCACTGCCACCGCTTCTCCGAGCGGTCGCTGTGAAGTGAGCTTGGCCGGGGGCCGCTGCCGATGCGCCAAATGTCCATCCGCGGTTTTGAGGAGCCAGCGAGCGATGCAATTCGTTGCTTACGACGAAGGACATTGCGACTCCTTTGCTTTCGCATGTCCGCTAGCGTGATGTTCTTGCCCGCAAAGTTCGAATTTGTCTCGTACATCGGCACCGTGGGCGCAGTTAGGCCTAGCCACGTCATCGAGTAGAAAGCTCGGTTGCGATGTGCGTGGCCGCAGTGCCCGATGTTTCAAAGTACATCATGCTCGATTGCGAGTACATAGAGTTGTCCCGCGGTGGTCTTCGTCATAAGCTCCGAAGTGCTGATAAGAAGAACCTCTAACAGCGGGTCCAACGAGTCAACGCTATTACAGTCGCACGTCTGCGATGTTCGCGACAAGTGCGGCGCGCTATCGTAATCTGATGATTGAGCTTCCGCTTGCAGCTGCCAAACTAAAGCGTTCTAAATTATCATCGACCCGTGAACACAGAACGAGTGCGAACGGGTCACTAAGCAGCGCAATTTTCGACAGCCACGACCTCACGACGCACAAGCAGCAGACGACGATCCCAAAGCGAGCATCACTGCAGAAGCTGCCAATCGGAGGCCTTGAATTGAACTTCAAACATTCGCATTTTGTACGCTTGTTACCGAATGGAGGAGCTAGCTGAAACGGAGAACTTGAACATGGAGAAATGCTCTTTACGACGAGCCCAAAATGGTGGTGCCCGGTTGCACCGTTGCCGAGCTATAAGTTTGAAAAACGCTTTTATTTTTTGCTATTTCCGCAATTTTCGCCAAATCGGCAGACGCAAAAAAAATTTTTTGTAGCACTTCTACGTAGTTTTCAGTGAAGATATTTTGGAATCGGGTAGAAAATGGGCTACAGAAACTGAAAATAGAATTTCCCAAAAATCTTTTTTTTTTTTTTGGTCCCCCATTAAAAATATGACAATGTTTGCGACTCGTAATTCTCTACGGTTATAACAGACCCATTCAGTGTTTACATAAAAGTCTGTTGTAACAGTACTTGGATTTTACATATTCCCTTTACAACAGACCAAAATCCTCTTCACTATGAAGGTCTGTTGTAATGAGGTTATATCGTAGATCCGCAATGGCGCAACCGGCCGCCGCCATTTTGGGCTCGTCGGAAAGCGCATTTCTCCATCTTCAAATTTCCCGCCTTAGCTAGGTCCTCCACTCAGAAACAAGCGTACAAAAAACACCAGGCCTGCGCTGAAACCGCAGCACAGTCACAGCGAAAGCTGGAAGAGGGGCGTTTCTAGAGCCCATTGTAAGCTCTCTTGGGGCTACTAATACAAGTACCCTAGCAAGGTACCCACTACGCCATAAATCGCAATTTTTGTGAAGTTGGGAAGCACCTACTAAGCCATTATTCGTCATTCTGCGGAGAAGCGAGGCACCAGCTACACGTCTGTAGCTGGTGCCTCGCTAAGGCATTATGTGCACTTTGTTGACGCGACGACTGATGACGAACAATTATGACTCAGCCCTTTGTAATGGGTTGGAAGCTTTAAAGGGACACTAAAGGCAAATCACAATTTATGTCAGAGTGAAAGCCCAATGTATGACAACTTCTAAAACGGCAATATTATCAACAGCAGTGCCCTACTTACCGAGAAATTAAGCTAAATGTATCACACGATGAGCGCCACGAGTGGGACATTTTCAAAGTGATCCCGATGACGTATGGAAGTCGGCCTACAATAAATCACTAGTAATCAAACTAACAGCAGTAAAAAAAGAACATTCCGAGCATCAAAAGATGTAATAAAATGCTGTTTGTTCGTTTCCGCTTGATTCATGGAAAACAAAACCTCCGTGGCGTTGCCATGGGGAACGGCGCGCGTGGTTCAAAGGTTCCGTTTTCGCCGAACTGCGCCTCGCCCGTCTCAGTGGTAGTTTCGGGATCGCGTACTGCCGTGCGTGTTTTGCGCGCTCGTGAAAGTCGCTCTGACAGAAAGTTTGACAAAATGCCGCATGCGTGTGATATTGCCGGATGCCCGAATGGTGCACAACGCCAGTGCTGCAGCAAGGAAACCGGTGTGTCTTTTCACTGGGTGCCGCGGAATGAACCCTTACGCTCGAAGTGGCTTAGTGTCATGCCATTGCGCCAGTGGGCTAAACAGTCAAAACCTTGGCGTGTGTGCTCGCTGCACTTTCGTACTGAGGATTACGAGACCAACCGCAACTTGGTGAAGGCTTTGAATGTGCCCATCCGAGCAAGTCTTTGCCGCAGCGCCGTTGTTGCTACTGTGGGTTCCGCTACTTTCGCTCGGCTGCTACTAGTGTCGGCGGCCGCGCAGTAAAAGCGGGCAACGTTGGGCACGGCAGCAGTGATGTATGAAAGTCGTATTTTCAGGCAGGAGATTTGAAGCGCGCTAACGCGATGCGAACCACTAAAAACGTGATTTTATTTCAAAATAAGCACTTCCTTGGCACAAAAGCAGCACTACGAGGTTTCTGGACCGCTATTTCAACAATCAGCGTCGACTTAATATTTGCCTTTAGTGTCCCTTTAAACGGCCCACCAGTTATGTAATTTGCATTGGGTGACGCCCGGTCGCTATTTCCCTCTCCCGTCATGCTGTATAACATACATTGACGTGGGAGAGAGATGGGGGGAGGGGAGGGGGGAAGAACTTTACTGAGACCCCGAGGAAATGGATCATGCGCTTATGGGCTTCCTTGGCAACCAATACAAGTGCACTTGCGAGGAACCCACTACGCTATAAATCATTGTAATCTTTGAGAAGTAGGGCAGCAGGCACTGTGCCATTTTTCTTCATTCTACGGAGAGCCGTGGTACCTGCTAAACGCATGTAAGGCATTATGTGCACTTTGTTGATGTTGTGCCTGATGACGATGAAGAATTATGGCGAAGCCCTTTGTAATGGGTTCGAAGCATTCAACAACCCACTCATTGCCCAATTCGCATTGTGTGACGCCTGGTTACAGAATTCGCGCTGCGCGACGCTTGGTGCTTATTTTACTCTTCTACCACGCTATATTGCATAAGTTAATGTGGTTCCTTCCCGACATGAAGCCTGCATAGGACCTTTTTGCAAAGCAGTTTCAAGCACCAGCATGGCTTAGAGGTTGAATACTGGGCTCCCACGCAGAGGGCACAGGGTCGAACCTCGTTCCATCCTGGAATTTTTTTCTTATTTCGAGCGATAGTGGTTACGGACACTGGCGGCGGCAGCGGACTACTACGACGCCAAAAACGGCCGCTGAAATGATCTCATAACAGCTTTCGCTGTAAAAGCAAATGTTTAAAGTCCGTTTGGAGGTCTCCCATTGGCTGCATCCGCGACATTGCTCCAGCACGCCTCGCCATTGGTCCGGTGCTCGCTCCGGGTGAGCGTCGTCTGCTGCTTACGCGTCGCGAGGTCACGGTTGTCGACAATCGCGCTACTTAGTGACGCGTTCGCTCGTTCTGTGTTCATGGGTCGACGATCACTTAGAATATAATTACGCTTTAGTTTGGCAGCTGCAAGCAGAACGTCAATCATCAGATTACGATAGTGCGCCGTGCTCGTCGCGAACATCGCAGACGCGTGTCTCGGACCAACTTGGACCCGCGGTTAGAGGTTCTCCTTGTCAGCACTTCGGTCCTCGTAAGACCATCGCTAGACGACTCTGTGCTTGTGATCGAGCATGATGTACTTTGAAACATCGGGCACCGTGGCTAGGCCTAACTCGTGCAAGTTGCAGCTTTTTCGCGAAAGCGAAGAAGCTTCCAATGTGCTTCGTCGCAAGCAACGAATCGCATCGCCCCCTGGCTTCTCGGAATCATGGATGGGCACTTGACGCATCGGCAGCGAACCCCCCGGCCAAGTTCGTCGCAGAGCGACCACTCAAAGCACTGGTGGAAGCGGCTAGCAGCTTCGCACGTCGGCGCCCCAAAACGCAAGACCAAGCACGCTGCATGCCGATTTATTGTTGTTATATTTATTTTCAATTATTATAAACCGTTATATTTGTTTTCCAGAGGTTCGAATAGTTCCAATAGTAAAATTCTGGTGTGAATCGAATCGAATAGCAAACACTATTCGTCCGCACGGTGTTAGCGCACTTCAAATCACCCGCCTGAACGGACCTTCTGACGTAGCAGTTGCCGTGCCCAACGTTGCCCGCCTTTACTGCCCGGCCGCCAAAGCTACAGTTTTTCGCACAACAGCGGCCATCAACCTTGCAAAAGACGCAGCCACGGGCCACTGCGAAACTGTACAGTTCACCGTAACAGAGCTTAGCTTGACCAGCAGCAGCAGAAGTAGAGTATCGACAGGGGGAAAATAGCGAGAACTAAGCACACGCAGCAGTACGCAATATTGAAACTACCACTGAGACGCGCAGCTCGGCGAAAACGGAACTTTTGAACCACTCGCGCCGTTCCCCATGGTATCGCCAAGAGGTTCTTTTTTCCATGAATCAAACAGAAACAAACAAGCAGCATTCTATTACGTCTTGTGATGCACGGAAGGTTCTTTTTTTATTGCAACTAGTTCGATTAGTAGTGGTTAATTGTACTCGGGACTCTTTGGCGTCATCGGGATCATTTCCAAAGTGTCCCACTCGTGGCGCACATAGTGTCCTACATTTACCTTAATTTCACAATTACAGTGAAACCTCGGTGATACGATCACAGCTCATGCAAATTTCGGGGTGATATGAATTTTTCATTGGTCCCGGCCAAGACTCATTGGTCTGCAATGTAATGGAGTACGGTTGTTGCGAATCGCTTTTCACCCAGTGACGTTTGATACGAACGTACGCTACCGCCCAGGTACGAAGAGGTGCTGTCCGCGCTGCCGCGGAAGATGCGCCAAGACGGGCAAGCCCGGGAACGCAAGCATGGGCATGCGCGCCGCACCGCCAAATTGTCAGAATCACGGTGTAAGAAAAACACTTTTCTTACGGCCAGAATAAACATTCAGAGACGCGTCACGGCCTCCGAGATTGTGTGTGCGAATCTTTGAGGCTCTTATGTGCCTCCGTGTGCCTTCGCGTTTAGATTACAGAGGACATTAGCGCCATGCTTTTTTTTTTCTAACGCGTCGACGCCGGCTGCTGTCGTCGTACTGGGATTACATGTGCCTGCCTCGTGCATCAGACATACTATGAAAGGTGGAGAGGACCGAAAGAAGGCGAGGATGGTCTTGGCGAAGGAGTCAGGCCTCACAACGTCAACATATGCGCGACCGTTGAGGTCGCACTTGTGCGGGCATGGCCGTTAATCTCCCCAAAAAACATGCCCAACTCCTCCGCGATAACAAAATCATATCACAGGACCGTGGTTCTGTAATTTTGTGGCCTTGATCCATCGCGCCAAAGCGCTTCTTTCGTTACTTTCGCTGCACTACTCCGATGTCACGCAAGAAAGCATACTCAAATTTGGAATGGGCTACTGCTGTCGCGGGTCACAACGCACCTGGTACATTAATTAAATACGCGCGTACGGGCCGCCGTATGTTTACGAGTGCTGGTATGATTGCCGACATCTAAAAACTTAACTGACAATCATTCAGGGTTCTTCCTGACATTGCTGCAGCCCTGAAAAACAATAAACGAAAATGTACGCCAGCTTTCTTTTCTCGCATGCTAATTTTCCATGCTTTCTGGTGATACGAATTTCGGATGATACGAATATTTTTCGTGGTCCCGTGAGATTCGTATCACCGAGGTTTCACTATACTAGAGCACTGCTGTTGATACTATTGACGTTTTAGACGTTCTCACACATAGACCTTTCACTCTGACATAAATTGTTATTTGCCTTTAGTGTCCCTTTAAAGGGCCAGTAAACTGTTCTTTTTGCCACGAGATTATCATAATGACATGCTCTTTATAATTTTTGTAAGAATGTAGTTAGCGTTTTGTTGCTAAAGCTGCAGTGGGCATGAGAAGAGTCAAAGACGGAACTAAGCAACTTGGTTCTGTCTATAATATGATGTATGCAAATGCATGACGTTCTGTGTAGGGTAGCAAGTAAGGATGTGCATTTTGACGGTTTATTCAAATTGCATGTTGTGTTTAAAACGGTTTATCATAAGGTGTATGCATCAAAAGCGTAAACAAAATGCTTGTAGCTCAGCTGCTGTCTTTGCCTGTACAAGGGCGAAGGAATCCCTCAAGCTATTCATAAATGGCTTTTCCCTTCGCCTACGATCCCGTGTTGGAATAAATCAATAAAAATCAATCAGGTACATCTGCGCACGCACCATGAGCACATTGCCAACTATGCCCGGCCCCTGAGGCAGCAGGATTTCGGGCCTCTTCACTCGTACCGACTGCAGGTACAGGCACATGCCGGTGAGGAAGTCCTTGGGTTGACCGACGTCCATCCAGAAGCCCTGTAGCTCCATGGCGTACAGCTGGCCTTCGGAGACCATAGCTGGGAACACCTCTTTCTCTATGGACGTCGGCTTCACCTGAGAGGAGCACGCGAAATCAGCAAGCGTTAAACACGTCTGCACGTGTCTGTGGAGGAGCTGTGAGAGAAAAGTCAGCAAACACCATTTACTCCAATCTACCACACACCTAATTTTTGCAGGCTCAAAATAAATATGCGACTGAATGTACCGATTCTAGGTTTTCTAAATAAAACTACGGCATGCCCCTATGTTGACGATCAGCAAAGAGAGATAGTAGAGTTTGCCTTCACAGTTTGGGAAACATTATGCTGGCAGTTCCTTTGCTGTGATCCAGTTTTCCAGACCAGTAGACTATCAGTAAACGGAAATCTCTTAAACGGAACTGCTGCTTAAATGCAACTATCCCTAATGTGATTGGTTTCATATTTGAACTCTGCACCCCTGTTCATATCTCGGTAACCGGAACTCCGATCAAGGGAAACACATTTTCCTGGTCCGCTCAAGTTCTGTTTAACAAGAGCCTACTGTACATTCTAGATACACCTTGACTGTGTATTAATTCAAGGGTCATTATCTGGACAAGCTTGGTTTACGTGGAGTTGCCTCATGATATTTGCAATCTTGCGTTTGAGTTCTAGATATTTTCCCACTTTCGAACCATAGAAATGTTTCCTGGTGAATATGCTACCACCATCAATATGACACCCACAGGCCTTATGCACGCAAAAGAAGTTGCGACACTGCAGTTTTCAGCGTTCAAAATAACTCTCGTTTGACACAAGCTTTCATAACGAAACTAATAAGCATATCTGGGGTTTTACGTGCATACGATTATAAGGCATGCCGCAGTGAAGGGCTCCGGACATTTTGACCATCTGGTGTTTTTAACTTACACTGACATCGCACTGTACACGGGCCTCTAGCATTTCACCTCCACCGAAATGCAACTGCCGTGGCCAGGAGTGAACCCACAACCTTTGGGTCAGCAGCCAAGCACCGTAACTGCTACACCACCACGGTGAACTCGTAACGAAACTGGCGCATCGCTATAGGCACTTCATTGGGAACGAATGCAATGCACGCAGGTCAAGGTCGAGCAAGGAATGAAACTATATGGAATCGCAACGAAATGTGCTCCTTCGTTATTTTGTGATGGCAATGACACCGAGTCTGACCCCTCTAAAGGGAGGGTAATGCAGACTCTGCAAACGTGGCTTTAGTTTCGTACTCGATTTTCTATATGCAGGCCAATTTTTAAACTTGTTTCATCAGAAAAAAAGGTGCACTCTAGACTAAACACCGCATCTCTCTGTTCATCAAAAAACATGTGTAACAGCTCAAGGGAGGTCTGTTACCACAAACTTGAAAGAGCCCTGAAACACTCATGCAATGCAGCAGCCAGCGCACAAGTGTGCTCTTTCAGTTACTGTAGATGCCTCAGTCGGTCACCTGTGACATTCAGCCTGCTGTGACAGTACTAATAAATGGATATCATTGTCCATAATGTGCCATATGGTGTTTGAACCCCTCATGAAATTTCTTTACGTGCGCTCATGTATCTATGATACACGCACACACACAAAACATGAGGATATCAAATGCACATTCCAACCCCCATCCCCCCCGTAATAACACTCTGGCTATGCTCCTGTTTACAATATGAGCAAGAATCATCCTTGGCTCGGAAGGATGTGTCCTAAAGTAAAATAAATGTTGTACTAAGCCACCACAGCAAGGAAAACTGGTAGGTGGCACCCACCTAATATGAGCGTGGTAAGCAGCTGGTGAAAGTTGCACAGGTCTTCACAATTCAATAGGCTGAACTTTTCTTAGAGGTTTCTCGGCACTCATCTTAAGTGTCGATCCGGTGGCCTCCCAGGAAACGATTTCAATATTCTCACAAACTTGGGTAGGAGCTCCCAATGCAAAGTTTGTTTCTTCTTAAATGTCTGCGACGTTACAAACCACTTTTGCCCCACTCAATAGCTTTTTACCAGCAAAGCGCAAAAGGAAGGACGAGCCTCGGTAAATGCGGAACCTTTCTTACCTCTATTCGTTTGAGTATGTCCGGTGTGAAGATGTACAGGCCCGCGTTGATCTTGTTGGACACAAACTCTTGCGGCTTCTCCACGAACCGCTCTATGCAGCCCACCTCGTTGTACACGACCACGCCGTACTTGGAAGGCTCCTCAACTCGTGTAACCTACGCAAACACGTAGGCGTCGGCCAATCGCGCACAACTGCCCCTTCTGTTGCCCAGAAAAACGAGAAAAAGGACACGATGGAGGACAAGTAGACGAAGCGAACACCGACAATCAACTTTTCCGCAAACTAAGTAGTTTACTTAAAGGAGTACCAACACGATGTTGAGACATCGTACAAGGGTCATTTTTCATTTCCTTGGTGTGCAGTGTTAACGCTCTCCACACACCGGAGTGAAACAACACATATAGAATATTTTACATTGATTTTAAAGTTTTTGTCCCTGAGCATTAGCAAGGCAGCCCCACCACAATGGACATTATCCCAACGAGTCAAGAAAGTTCCACTGAGTGTGTGAACTCTGCGTCCAGCATGCGGCCTAAATCGCAGAAATCACTGTTGGGTCACTGGACAATAATTCACTCATCATTGTTTATGTGCACTACGAGCAGATGACGGACCTGCCGCTAGTACGTCACAAGTTGCTGTCTCCCCGTGACATCACACTGCAATGACACGTCCCTGAGAAGCTGCCACCTTGATATCGAAACCGAATGCGCTTTTTTAAGGTAGCGGTATTAAAAATATATTCGATGCATTCGCAGGCACCACAATACTCTTTTTAGGGTTCTCAACACCAGTGTTTTTATTTGGAGCAAAAAACTGAAAATATTTAAAATTCGTGTCAGTACCCGCAAACAAGACGCATGTACCACCATGGACACATGAGCTGGGAACAGGGCGCAAATGTAAGAATGCCAGAATAACAGTGACAGATTTCTGTACAAGGGCGGATTGTAGTGATGCAGAACTATCGATGGTACTACCGATACTATCGATAGCTGAGCCACTATCGAACTATCGATGGTAACAAATACTATCGATAGCGCTATCGATAGTAAAAGTTCGATGGTACTATCGATAGCATAAAATCAACATAACGAACTCATTGCAGAATAAACTTGGTTCCCCGCGTGCGTGGTACATAGGGGAGCTGGAGGAGCACGCTGAAGGGCAAGAACGTTGACATCCTTGTGTTTTTCACTTGAGTACTTTGCTGACACATGATCATAAAGTCAAACTATTCAGCTGTAGTGGAAAGGAAGGTGTTACATGTACTAGAACTGCGCAGATTCATATTTATATTGCATTTTATGATTTCAAAATAAAAAAAAATATCATGAACTAAGGTTGTTAATTGTAAGGTGTAACTGGTTGCTTTTGGATGGGAATTTATTGATTTATTTATGGACATATTCCGCCATTTTCACTGCAGAAATAATTTATATCTTTTGCCAAGAAGTGCTCATAAATTAAGCGACGCAGATAGTAGGCTATCGCAAATATTTTGACAATATGGCCGGCCCGCAACAGCATCATTATTCACACTATCGATAGTATCATACCCGCCAACCTGGCGACATAGAAATTAGTAAAACTTTCATGCGGCGGGGGGGAGGGGGGGTGTAGCCAACCCACTTTTTATTGCGATAGCAATTATATGGACAGTCTCGACCGGTTTTTGGCGTCGCCGTCATGTCCTTCCGGTATGAAGTCCAAATTGATAAGATCCCCCCGCGCATTGTATGTTCTACCGCGGGGCAAAAGCGCGCGAGCGGGTTCGACGAACGCGGCCGAAGCAGAGTTCAAACGAGCCGGCCCATTTCCGGCGATCGGAGGGTGCATGCGATAACATCACCCCGCTCGGGAGTCCTGCCGTCGAAGCAGACAGGAAACGCGCCGCCCTTCTTTAATGAGCCTTAAAAGACGCGGGGGGTGGGGGGTGTCGCGCGAGGAGCAACTTTGAACTTTGAATCTAAGGGCGCGGTCGCGATCGCTGGCGCGCGCTATCTCGAAAGCTATCACAGCGGGCGGCTCGTAAACCCTTCTACGTGCTGCGCTCTCAACGCGAAGTGACTATGCGGAGAGCATCGCTCCCTGGAGCGGCCGTATTCTCTTACAACAGCGTTTTGTAGTTACGCGAGATCGGATACAAAACAGTTAGCTGCCAGCCTCACTTCGTGTAACACTACAATTTGTTGCTATCGCATTCATTGCGTCGCCCTTGCGGTGAAACTGTGACTTTTTTTTGTTTTCAAGTTCGGAGGGTTTTGCCTTTGGCGACAAGCTTAATCATGTTTTTGCAACCATAAGTAAAATCGGTCAGAGAGTAATCAGCAACAACTCAATTGGGCAACAATTTATTTTTGCAGTGACTTTGCTGTTGCGGACTTTGCCCGCTTCAGAAAGTTCTCCGTGTAGCTTTGCTCAAAGCAAGTTCCACTCTGGTGCCCGTTCACCATCAGCAGGCTCTCGAGAGTTTCTTCACAGACAAGATGAGCGAAACTCCGAGTTTTGTTGACAGTGCTGAATATTCTCTCGCATTCCGCATTACTGTGGGGAATGAAGAGAATGCCCAGCATAACCAATAAAATTCTGTGGAACCTGAGCGATCCGTCAACACTTCGAACAGCTCCCAAACGTGCCCACTGCACGTCGCACCTGGGCTTAAACACAGCAGCCCTACTGCGTCGGACGCGGCAGCCAGTCATACGAAGAGCGACACGAACAATGTAGTCCTCACCGCCGACCCGCGAACAAAGCCCACTGCCACATGTTTGCGCTTTGCGTACGCGCCAAGGCGGTATGGATTCGTAGCCACCCCCCGAGAAGACGACAGAAGTCGCTAAATGTTGAAGCAGCTGCTGCTGATGATGATAACACAGCGACGTTTTCGGGGCCTCCGCGACTAGCTACGGCAATGCGCAGTAGTTGATCACGAAGGCCACGCTGTTTTAATGGACTTTTAATTTTTTTTATCGAAAATGATATGGTTTCCGTAAAATTTCAGCTAACTTTCGTAAAATCGTAAGCGAGGTCGAAATTCGTACATTTTACGGAAAATTCGGAAGAATTGGCAGGTATGATAGTATTGACACGTGGTTGTGACGGTGAAGAATGCTGCAGCGAGACTGGGAAATAATAATAATAACTGTTGGGGTTTAACGTCCCAAAACCAATATATGATAATGAGAGACGCCGTAGCTGAGGGCTCCGGAAATTTCGACCACCTGGGGTTCTTTGACAAGCACCTAAATCTAAGTAGTATTTTCGCCTCAATCGAAAATGCGGCTGCCGCGTCCGGGATTCGATCCCGCGACCTGTGGGTTAGCAGTCGAGACTGGGAAATACGGAGCTCTTTATTTGGGCAATCTTGTGCCCAGAAAATCAAAACTCAAAATACAAGCGATACAGGCCGCGCACTGATAGTGGCAACAACAGTCATCGGCCGTCGAGTAATCGATGAAACGCGTCGTCTTTTGTACTACATCAGTCATCAAACCTTCCAGCGTTATCGCTGGTGCTCGCGTAAGCTCTAGAATAAACTTGACTATTCGCGTCCGGCGCGTAATCTTAACACAGTGATCTCAAATAATCGTGAAGCTTCTGAAACATTACGGGGCGGTCTGCGTCAAACGTTGCTAACAGTCTTTGTGGGTGAAACCCGAATGCATAAAAACAAAGCAATAAACACGTGTGGCAGTAATATCGCTAGTAATGTTAACCATGGTACTACCGATTGCATTATCGATAGTTTGTCGATAGCGGTACTATCGATAGTTTTTCCACACTATCGATAGTTTAAAAAAAACTATCGATAGTTTTAAAAAACTATCGATACTATCGATAGTCAATTTACCGATAGTTCTGCATCACTAGCGGATTGTGACAACCAAAGAAAAAATAGTGTTTAAAATGTCTAAGTTCACGTGAGGTTTGCCGACACGTCCTTTTGTGAAGACAGATTCAAGCTTCCAGGTTTAGCAATCCTGACGCTTCGGTTTACTGTAATTTGTCTGTGACAGCACGCATACCCACACGAACTTTTAATAATAGAACCCCGAAGCCACTTAATATCTTCACAGCTCAAACAGTCTGGGGGTGCTATACCCCCGTAAAGTCGTTTTCTCCTCATAGCGCCCACACATCTTAGTTAGCATAAATGCCACCATGAGAGAGTTGGAGCTGTGCTCCTGAGGTGGCACCACTGGTGCCACCTGGAGGGAGCGAGGTTACGTGGGGTCGTGAGGAGGGGAGCTCATGCTCTTGAGGTTTGGCCCGGCCGTTGGCGGTCATCTCTCGCAAGAGGTTCGTGGGTATGATTTTACGACTGAGTCTTACGGGCTCCCGTGGCAAGTCGAACGTCAGCAATGCTGCAGTTGCGGTACATTGTATGTGTTATGTTGTCTGTGTGTTTTATTAAGGCAAAAGCCTTAGATGCCTGATCAAGTGCGAAAATTGACCGTCGGCGTCCCGCGGCGTCGGGGACCCCACGAGAGATGCAAAAAATCATCATCAAGGGATGAGGTCACGGGTCACCAAAATCTGTGACGTCATCATATCATAAATTTTGCCGCGACATGTTACATCATGCCGTTGTCACATGACATCGTAGCTTGGTCAAAATTGGGCAGATCATGGAGGCACTGCAAAACCACGTGAGGTGCCCAAAGCTTTCGGAAGGTGGCGGGGCAGGATCTATATATACCGGTCGACGACAGTTCACCGTAGCATTCATAAAAACAGCGATCGAGTTCGTGAAGGCACAAAGAAACCTGGTCTAAAGTTTGTGAAAAGTGTGTTGGGATGCTAGCGCACGTGAACGCAAGCGGAAGCCGTTAGTCACAAACAATAACTGAAAGTTTGTCTTTGCCCGGGTGGTTCTCGCTCTTCCAATCTCGCCGGATACTGTTTCTTTGTTGCTTCCTGCAATGCCGGCAGCTCTGGTTACAGCGGCAGGCACGTATGGCTATGGTCAGCGGGCAGATCGAGTGCTCCACAGAAGCATTCGCTACTGGCGGATGCTGAAGGATCACATCACGACACGCAACGTTCAGAAGTAAACTGTTTCGGTGCCAGACTGCAGCATATCTAGAGGAGGAAACGAAGGTTGGACAGTTCAACCAGGAGCCGCACTCGCGTCGTGATTGCTACCGTTGACCTCAAAGTGCATCCAAATTAAGGCTGTCAAGACGGTTGTGACGTTTTACGAAGATAATGCTTGAGGCCATCTTTTGGCTTTCTGCCATGTGGAACTTACGTGTTTTCACTGTGCAACATTTGAAATTGCGTTTGCTTCACGGTAAAGGCGCCTTCTGATACTTTGGCCGATCCACGTACTTTTTTTTTTCGATTTTCAGCAGTTAGAAGTGGGGGGTCCGACCTATATTCTGATTTTTACGGTATTTGTTAGATTCGGCTGGTGAACTCGCCGTTATAAAAGCTGTTAATAAACATTCGATGTTCATTGCACTACCGTGTGAACTGTGTCTGTTTGTTCAAAGAGTGGCTCTTTCAAGCCCCCCCAACAAGCAGAAGAAAAGCCTGAGGGCGCACATTACCCTAGCTTTACTGTTGCAGCAATGGCCTCCACTGTGCATTTTGACAGTATATGGCGTGCACACAAACAATGGACACTAGAAGAATGACGGAAACAACACAGGCGCTGCCACTTTCCGTGCTACTGCCTCCATAGAGGTTGTACTCTGAGTTGACCATGTGGACAATTTGCGAGAACAGCAATGCAGAGCGTAAAAGGAAAGACTCACAACTATGGTGCCTTCCTTGCCGTGGTGCTTGTGAAACTGCACCATCTCCTTGAGCGGGAAGTCGCAGATGACGTCGCTGTTGAGGACGAAGAAGGGCTCGTTTTCATCCGCGAGGAGGTCCTTGGCAAGGGCCAGAGGGCCGGCCGTTCCCAAAGGCTCATCCTCTTGGGAAAGCGTTATCTTCACTCCCAGCTGCACGAGAACAGGCACATGACAACTTTTAAAGGAAGACTTCTCCAAGTGAGTTCCGTGTGAAGTACACGCAGGGCTAAAGCATCTATGAATAGACTTATATCGATGATTTTTCTTACGGAAACCCGTAAAACCAAATCAAGCAAGGGTAAACTTTTAGACATGAGGAACATGACCGTAAAAGGTTTACTCCAACTTAACACAACAATTATCAACAAAATGACAGATGTTTCGCCACCTATGCAGGTGGCATTCTCAGTGTATACTGGTAACAATTGAGCAGGGGTACACCAGTCCAATAGTCACATACGTCCTTGAAAACTTCCGGCAGGGAGCAGCGGTTGCTGTTGCAAGCACATGCGTCACAACGAATGTGCCATTTGGTTAGTTTCGCATAGAATCAATTCAAAATAATAATAAGAAATTCTCGTGTTATGTGTACCACAAGTTAAATTAAACTGAGACTTCACAATACGCCTTTATGACACGGGATTATGAAAGTTTAGTAATAAATAGTAATAAACAAAACCACAATATGTCGCTGCTTTTTCTTTTTTCCTTACCTGCACCTAACGAACACTACTGAGATGCTGTGTGGTAGAAGGTGTGGGGGTTCATTAATATAATCATCTGGACATATGTTGTCATTTCACCGTGCCTTCTCTCCTCGGCATGCGTTAAAACTTGTCCTCGCAATTACTCTATTCGTGGCTGCCTTCGCAGCCTCTGCAATACATGACAGTTGGCCCATCTCCAGTTGTAATGTTTAGCTGCCAACATGCATTTGACATATCTCCAGTCCCTACTACCGCTCCCTGGCCATGAAGCATAAGCATACAAGAGAGGACGCGCAGACGCTGGCCTATCTATTCGGCCCGGTGTTATCTCCACTCGGGTACAACACCTGCCAGACCACACGCGGCACATAGTATCGGAGCGACAGTGAAGGCCAGTGATAAGCATAACCAGAGTCCTAGAACGTGCACCCGGGAATCCCCTTGGACTTGTTTTGTGCCAACTGGAAGATAGCACAACCACCGAGAAAATTACACCTAACAAAAAACATGTTTGTTCAATCCCTAATGCCTGGTAGAAATGATAATTTGTACATCATTTATACATCAGTGCCACTAATCTCAGATGCCAGTCATGAACAGACACTACCAGCCTCACTCGAGGTGGAAAGAGTGCCAAACGTGCACGTAATGATTGAAAGTGTGTACAGCAGCAGGAGAACCTCGGAGCTAAGCTATTCTCAAGTGTTTTTGCGAAAACGAGGCTGCATTGTATGAAACATTTTTTCAAACAGTATATGCATCCAAATATGTGAAACTTCAACAAACTGAAAAATCCTGCAGTGAGCAAGGCAAGAATTCGACAAGCTAATCGGTGATACACACAAGATGTTTCTGCTTTTGCAAGTGCATGACCACTCCAGCGTCACATGTGAATATTAAAAAAAAAAAGATGCAACAAACTTCTTTCAAGCATCCACTGCATGTGCAAAGGTGCCACTAATCAACAAGCTAACTGAATGAGAAATAACTGCGTACGAACAAGAAACACACTACTGTGATGTTTGAATATGTGAAGAATAGCATGCTCAGAAGTGAATCCGAGCTCTTCACATACGGCAGAACACACAAGGAAAGCATTCCACATCCAGTCGCTCCAAACCAAGGCCAAACTTCTTAACAGCAGATAAAACTTTGACTAAGAAACTGTGTGTATAGATTTTGTGAAAGAAACATGAAGAATGAATTGACGTGTAGTATACTATCATTCCAATGATGCATTTCTAAATACACATTTCCCCTCGAGTCTATTTCAAGCCATGCAAATAAAACAACCCTGAGGTGCACGCCGTCACTAAGGAGTAATAATAATTGTTGGGGTTCTATGTTTCAAAACCATGATGTGATTATGAGAGACGCCGTAGCAGAGGGCTCCAGAAATTTCGACCACCTGAGGTTCTTTAAGGTGCACCTGAATCTAAGCACTTGGCCCTCTAGCATTTTGCCTCGATCGAAATGCGGCTGGAATTCAATCCTGTGACCTTTGGGTCAGCAGTTGAGCACCATAACCACAAGACCACCACGGCGGGTATGTCAGTAAGGTGTGCTCCTTTGTTTCTCAATGAACGAAAGAAGGGAAATTTTAAGGGCTCGTTTGTCTTTGCTAGACACAACATTACTTAGAACTAACAGACAATAAAGCCAAAGAAAGTATAGGGGATGTTTTACGTAGTAATTAGGATATAAATGTGAAGAAAGTAAAGTGGACAAAAAGATAACCTGCCGCCGGCAGGGACCGAACCTGTGAGCTTCGAATAACGTGTCCAATGCTCTAGCACTGAGCTACGGCGGCGGTCATCCTCCCATCCACTTTATGGGGTGTATATGTGCATTTAAACCTAGGAGTGTTGGTCAACGTCGCTAGTAGCCATGACAACAAGTGTGGAACACTCTTTTTCGGCCTGCTAGCGTCACGTAGCCCGTGATCATTTTACGAGCTGGCAGCTGACCAATAATCCCTCGCACACTACCTGAAGGCATCCAGTGTGCCAGAACGAGATTCTCGCTATGAACGAACGAAAGAAGGTGAATTACGAAGGGCTCATTTTTCTCAATGTGCTTGCACAGCCTATACCCAGAGCTATTGTGGACGAGGTATGTCATTTGTCGTAGACGGAAAATTATCATCATCATGAACCGGCACTAGCTCAATGGCCGCCCAAGCATTCTGTAGAGATGGCAAACATGAGAAGCTGAACCGTGCCCACCATGTCCGCTGTGATCCAGCCTTGCACGACCTTGTGCAAGCTGCACTAATTTTTTTAAACACCTTAGCTTTATACCATAATGCAGCCCATTCTTTGACCACTGTAATGAACGTGAATGGGCAATATTAATCCAATCGGGAGACGCCATTTAAATTGCTATCATTGCCCAACACTTGTACAGGAATGCACCCTACCTTTTCACCTTCTGCCTTGACTTCCTTCTCAAGCAGCTCGGCGCGGTAGCTCACGGCCAAGATGACGTGGTTCACACCGGCCTGCGGCGAGGTCAAGGTACGACAAGATGATACGAGGTCAAGTTCAAGTTCGCCGCTTCAACTCGCAAGACTTACCTCGACGAGCGCTTCGATCTGATGCATCATCATCGGTTTGTTGCAGAATTCGACGAGCGGCTTTGGCCTGCTCAGCGTGAGAGGCCGCAGCCGAGTCCCGTAACCTCCGACTAATATGAGAGCCTTCATCTTTCACCTCTAACGACCTCTGCAAAAAAAAAAAAAAAAGATCGAGCGTGAGAAAGCACTATAAACACGTCAGGCGATACAGAACCACCGAGCGCAAGCAGATCAGGCAATACTGAACCACCGAGCGCAAGCGATCTGAGAGGCGTGTGCCGTGATACCAAACACTATTTTCTCAAGTTGCATGGATGAGGATCTCATCTTAGCACCACCTGTGAATGGAATAGGAATGCTTCGATCTTCCTAGTCAACCGACATTACAGAGAACCGGCGAGTCAACAATGGAAAAAGAAACTATGCACGTCGGCTAATTTATATCTATAGGTAATGAGTAATGAAGATGAGCGCATGCTGAGCTCTCTCCGCAGCTATAATACATCATAGAACGAAGCGACAAACCCGCTCAACAAACCGGCAACTGAAGACGGAGGCACGCGGCTTGCTTCTTGAACGGCGTTCGCGTGTCACCTGTCACGTCAGCGACGCGCCGATTTCGAGATCGACACATCACCCGCGCGCGTCAACGCTTTTCCACGTTCGCGTCGCCGGATCGGCGCGCGAGGTAGATTAGACGTTTGTCCCTGGCGTATTTGTAGACACTCGAAAACAAAATTGTCTCGCAGACCGAAAGTTGCCGAGGGTCAGACGTTGCGTCATGCGCTAGCACAGGTCGCTGGCACCGAAGACCGAGACGTGCGAATCGTTATTTACTCACCGGAAGCCACGCTCAGCTCAGCATTTTTCTCGGGCTGCCACGACGGCGATCCACGTGTTAGAAGGAGGGGGCGAGGTCCAATATCGCCGACAGCTTGCTTGCCGGCCTGCCCAGCTGCGGAGCTGACGATTAAAAAAAACACCGACGTCGATGACGCCATGTTGTTGATAACGATGCCTCCTGCGCTGTATCGCGGAGGAAATCGTTTCGTTTTCTCAAATTTGCTCCGTTGCATCAACTCGGCTGTTAGGGAGAAAATCCAACGCTTAAAGTAGCGCTAACTCTGCTCTAATCCAGCGCGAATTCTGCGGTTAATGTAGTGCTACTGTCGTTCTTGTGTAGGTCTTGGTGTAGTTATAAATCCTGCGCTTATGCATCTCCACTACTGTGAAACCTGAGGAAGCTTGTACGGGGAACCCCAGTGATTCCCGTGGCAACCGCGCGCTTGCCGAGGCGGTGGTGCCCTCTCTTGCGCGCCGCGGGCATCAGCCGGATGTTTCAGAAGCGTGTTTCGCGATTTTAGGTAAATTATTGCGATTAATTCTTGCTTATTTCTGTAGTTTATATTTTAGACCTTGTTAGTTTCTTTCGCACTGGTTTGGAGCATTGTCAGCCTTGTTTTAGGCCTGCATTGACCACTGCGTGACCATGCGACATGAGTCAGTGGATGCACGATGACAAGCCAGGCCCCTAAAGTGCAAAAATCAGGATGTTGATCATAATGCCATGTAAGGGGCGACTCTTGCTCAAGAGAATCACGTTTGAGCAGTCACGAGGCACCTTGCTTGTGTCACGCGCGCACTGCCTGGAAAAACGGATGTGCATCTCATGGAGTTCTTGTGTTCCATTCTGTGGTCATTTTGTTGCCAAAGCACAACGTCGTAACCTGCACTGGCTGTGCGTCAACTCCTGTGACATGCACTGTGGGAGTGTCACAGTACCTGCGAAACATGAATTCCGGTGCGACCAACATTCGCGCTTTCGCTGCGACAGGCGTCGCAGCACTCGATCCCTTACACTCCAAGGAGCTGCACGGGCATGCCTACAAGTATAGTGCAGCTCAAAATCCAGGTAACTGAGCATTGTATTATATATCATGGTCAGCAAGCCCGTTTGCATCTTCGTATAAGTGCTGCAAGATGACTCCCAGCAATACCAACCTCAACTATCCTTACTAATGTGAGCACACCATCACCATCCAATCATCCGCCATCGTCAATGACGTTTTCCAAGACAAACTGGACTAAGGGCACTTCTCCTTACCTTAGCTATATCCTCAGATGAAGACATTTATTTCCTCTTTCTCCTTTTTTTTTTCATATCCATTCAAACTGTAACCCAATCAAAATGGTAATTTACCTGGTGTTGTGCAGCTCCATTTCACCTAGCTCGTTACTTCCATTTAATTGTTTTAAATCTAGACTACTGTCTTTCCAGCATTCAGTGTCATGGCTGACACGTTTTCTTTCATTGCTCATTGCATGTATGGCCCATCTTAAGTGTTAAGCTAAAAGTGTCCACCTTGTACCTTAGTCACCACAGGATGCGATGAATACACATTTCAGCAAAGATATTGCACACTTCTAGTTACCCGTATTCAATTAAACTAATTTTTAGATATGTCAGTATGCAGTCTTGTGGCCCAATTGTGTACAGGTAGCATGCTGCATGCAGCCCCCACTGAATGATACTACCAAAGTACTCTTCCGCCCTCTGGGAACTTAAAACAGAGTAACGTCACAGTTGTTACTACTGAAGGTCGACACAACCTCAAAAGTTGCCACTAAGGCAGTCCATGGGAGACTGAATGGCAACAGTGCTTGAACGCACATAGTAAGTGCGACTTCACAAGGACGTAGAAATAACACAGAGACAGCACTCACGTTATAAAATACTACTTCTTAAGGCTAGTCCGATATACCCTTTGGGTGCAAATTACGATGGACTGTGAAAATGTCATATTCACGCAACATAATTCCAAGCACTCAATATTATAACTCAAGAAAGAAAATGAGGTAATACATCTTGTGCAACTTTCAGTAATTAATGGCAATTAGCATGTAGTTAAGTATAATTATTTTGGGATCGGTCAGCTCTGACCCTCGCATAAAAAAAATGAACTGCATGCCCAGTTTGTTTTTTGGTTGTATTCGTTTCGAGCAAAAAAATAATGACGTTGCTCCTGGAACGCGGCATGTTGAACATGGTAGTGTCTCCACCAAAGTGATCCTCTGTGGCAGTACACAGCATAATGAAGTTAAATGAGTGCTATTTGTCCACTCAGGAAGCATGTGTACAAATGTGCACATTGTGTTTCAAGCCACTTGAAGAAACAGGCGGTGTGCGACGCACCTCCGTTGTCGATGTGTACAATTGTACACATCGCCGCTGAAGGGAATATAAAAGAACGTAGTCATCGTAGCCCATTGAAGCTCGTAGTGCACAACTTGGAATCTCTGACGAAACAACTGTTACAAATGCAGGTAAGGATGGAAACCGAATAGTTTTCATGCTTACCTGCATGAAATAATTCATGTGGGCACTGCACAGATGCGCAAGTGCTAGTTTTAGGACATCGAACTCTACCAACAAATTGGCAAATCTCCCACAAAATTGCAGGAGTGGCCACACGGTGAATGATGGAACATTAGTTTCAAGCACACCAAAGATGTAGTAGACAATGAACGTAGACAACACTGTCCGAGTCTTCAGTGCACTTCAAACTAATATTTCATCATGAACGTTTGCCAACTAGCTCAACTCGCCACATTGTTGCATGGTGAAATGGCAAAGCCCAGCTATTGGAACCTTCTAGCTTGCCTGAATGTTTCACCTTTTACTGTGCCACTTCACCAGCAGCATGAATTGGGACCAACAATGGTGGCAGACTGTTGCGACAGCCTTGTCGAACAAGGAGTCGGAAACATTTTAGTGCTTCACGAACATTTCCGATGGACTTTTCTGTTCCAACACTTTACACCAGCAAGTGAGAATATATGAGCTCATCACTGGAACAGCTGCAACTCTGTGCCCTCTCTCATTAAAACACGGCACCGCTAACAAAATGCAGCTGCTCATGCCCAAGTTTCAAGTAACATGGTATGCCACAAGTATTGCAATACGAATTCTAAAAACCTTCCTTTACAGTGTAAACCTGCTCCTGGTGGCCTACGTTTGCTCAGTTACCACGAATCAAAAGCCTTGCTCACGCACAAAGTCGCCCAACAGGTGTGAAAACATCTTTTATTCTCTTTGGCTGGAAAGCGCACAACCAAACCAGACAAATGGTACCATCACCCCCTCTTTTTTATTACAAAATCAAGTGATAAAACAACAATGCTCGTGAATTATTCCAACCACTCATTTCACTTGGACTCTGGACTGAGGTACAAAAATATTCTGCTCCGCAAGGAAAAACTTCAATTTTAGCTGTGAATGGTGGAGACGATGTACTAACACCAATAGAAAAAAAATTTACATTGTGATGGTGGAACTTTTAGTAATACTCTCGTTTTGATGAGACACAGATGTTTATGAAATGAATGTTTTTACGAACACCTACACAAGCCAAATTGGTTATCGAATTTATTGTCACGTAGACTCACTGTCTCAATAAATTACATTATGAGCCAAATGCACCTTCTGTGATGTTCAGGCCTCATGACTTGTCTCTCAACTCTGGACATGGCTCGGTTTATGAGTTGCTCAGCTGCTTCGTCGATGCAACGATAAACAACGAAACACATGAACAGTTGTCGAGAAACCGGGCCTTACAAACACGTAGAACTCTTTCACAATTTCAAAACAAAATGGTAAATAAGAATACAACAAAGGCAAAGACTGCCACAGAGGTTTCCAAATTATCTCGGCAAACGCTCAAGACTTTTTCAGCTGAAACGAAACCCTACATAAGGGCTGTTTCGGCATCACAGGAAGTTGGTTCCCTAACCAACGAATCTGCAAAACTGCCACGAGCCGGGACTCTTAGCCGCACGTGGCATCGCGTCGGCGTAACAGCATGCTTCGTAGTTTCACTGGAAACAAGTCAGGTAGCACAAACTGAATCCCTCAAATATTCCCAATGCAACTGGCGGAGAAAGCTTAGTCACAATTACTTTTCCTTCGTAGTTTCAAACGTCACAACGTCTTGCGGTGTCCGCACCTTCGGCAATGCTCCGAACCTTGAAAACAGCGTCCTCAATTTAAAACGGCCCCCAAATCGTTCCTCCGTAGCGGCATCATCCTAGTTCCGATGATGTGCTTCACTTTTCTTTCCTAGAATTCTTTTTTGCAGACGCTGGTGAAGCCTTAGGTGTTTTCTGGTCACTGTCGCCGTCTGCCTCTCGCTCCCGCTGGTCGTCAGTGCCCGATGCCTTTTCGTCAGCTGGGTGGTCTTCATACCTGTAATGGAAAAAAAATGAAATAAAACTCAGGTTTCACAGATCATAAAAGGAGCAGCAAGACCACTCTAGGGTGGGCAAATCACAACTTTCACTGACTGAGTGATTGATTGATTCATTCATTCATTTATCCCTTTCTGAAAGTGCCCATGAACAGTTCTAGGCCTCTGTAATGGTGCACTTTTGCTACACAATTAACAGAAAAAGAGAAAAAAAAAAACAAATAAAATATCTGAAATAAACAGTGCTACATGACGCAGCAAACCAATCAAGGACAGAAATAAAAACAAATAGCAAATACAAGAGGTGGAAATGTTGAGATCGCACCACAAAGTTGGTGCCAGTAATTAATATAAAGATAAAACTCTTGCACGAGATGCAACATTGTCAGCGACTTCAGCAGTGACTCTGCATCAGTCCATAGACCATCAGGCGACTGTTCATAACCACATATTGCTCACACGCAAGAGCTTGTGCATATGCGCACAACCTTCCTAGTCTAGAAATAAAACTACAAGGTGGCCCATTGTTGAGAGCCTTGCAGCGGGTAGTTTGGCAATGCAGAGCACTTTTGCGCATGTAGCTTAGCACTTTGGGGAACTTCAGAGAACCTTGATGGATAAAAATAATAATACTAATAATAACAATAATGATTGTTGGGGTTTAACGTCCCAAAACCACGATATAACTATGAGGGCTGCTGCAGTGAAGGGCTCCGGAAGTTTCGACCTCCTGGGGTTCTTTAACATGCAGCTAAAGCTAAGCACGTGGGCCTCAAGCATTTCCGCCTCCATCGAAAATATGGCCGCCGTGGACAGGATTCGATCCCGCGACCTTCGGGTCAGCAGTCGAGCACCATCACCACTAGACCACCGTGGCGAGTAGAATAATTTCCTCAGTCAATTCATCAAAACAAACAAAGACGATAAAGGCTCAACCAAGGATTCTATTTTAAGGAAGCGCCCTTCCGATGTGTGCAATAAGAGCAGGTCCAAATACAGAGCTCCTGCCCCATAACTGTCAATCTTCATCTAACAAAATATTGCACTGAATATTATGTTGCTATCACACAAGGCCCATTTTTTAACACGAAACTTCCTCCACATATGACAAAAGTTTTACTGTGACGTCTTTTAATTCTGCCTCGTTTGATCTCGACAAGACTGGCATTTTGCCTCGGCCAGAGGCACCTGACCACACGTGATCCTAATCTCCCATCATGTCCTGCCCAATTCAGTACTCACGAAGCCATGCTGGAGAGGCCAGCTGTACACACGAGACTCCAAACAAAAAGGTCGGCTCTCATTAGTGCCATACAGGTGAAAAAAATGAAGCAATGATAGCAATACCAATGCTTTAGACAAAGGATTCTCAAATTGGGTTCTGTAAAACCCAGGGGTTCCGTGAAGGGCATTTTATTGTTCTGTCAGCTGTCAACACGAGTGCAATCGACCCCTGTATTATTCTAATTAACATCAATTCATTGATTTAGGCAAGAAAAATTTGCATTGCACTTGGCATTAAACAATGTCACCGCACGCTGCATCCACAGATAAGAAACCTGCCAGTAGCGCGAGATCCACACGATGGTGGTACTTGATACTAGTCACACAGGGTAGCATGTCGCTGTAGCACATTTTATGGAACACCACGATGAAGGCCCGATGATGTATATCAGCTCAAAGGCTTCCTACAACTGTTATCACAATAAAAGACTGGGACAGAGCGCAAAGTCACTCAGCTAGCCTCGTCAAGCCAGCCTCCTCTGACGAAGCCTCTCAGTCTCTTAGGGACCACGTTTATGGATGTGTCAGCAACATAGAACTAAACAGCTGTCAGTTTTGTGCAGTGCAGAAAAAACTTCCTGCGTCAGCTATACAAGATCTACAACACACTGCGCATTTCTCCAACATCAAAGAAAGATTAAAGTGTCGAGTTGGGCTTGTTGGAACATAACTCTGGCACACTGCAGCGCAGTGTGCCAGAATTATGTACCAAGAGAATCAGTGTGTCGAATCAGCGCGCCAGAATCAGTGTGTCGATAGTGTACCGTCCATTGTGTGTTTTTTGCGCTGCAGTGTGCCATCAAAGAAAGCCTTTTCCTTTGATCATTCTTAAATTAATGCTTTCATGATCCTGTTACCCAGCATTGCGCAGCTGCAAAGAAAAGTATTCCGGGCAGACGTGGGATGATAGGACAATTTAATTTTTGATCGATTTTGATGAAACTTGGTGGATTTTATGTATATTTGTGTACTGATTTCAAGTATGCATTCATTTTTCTAATATAATGTGCAGTTTTTAAAATACAAAATATTTTTTGTGCCTGTTGGGGAGCAATAATTTTCCTAAACTAAGAGAGTTTTAAGGGTAAATCAGCACATTAAAAGTCAATCTTCTAAACTCATTAGAACACAAGTTATGGTATGTTTAACATTCGCAAATGAAATCATAGCTTGAAATTGACTCACTCACAAATGTTCAACATACCGTAACTTTTGTTCAAATGCGTTCGAACATCCATTTTTGTTGCATTGCACAAAGTTCTGATTTCAGATTATTGTGATATGCTGATTTCCTTGGTAACTATCATAGTGTAAGAAAATTCTTGCCCTGAAACAGGCACATGAAATGTTCTGTATTTTAAAAACTACACATTATATTAGAACAACAAGTACATGTTTGAAATCAGCACACAAATATACATAAGCTCACCAAGTTTCATCTACATCGATCAAGAAATTAAACAAAACTTTGAAGAGCAGTGTCCCCTTCTTAACATTTAAAATACAAAGGAGAGAACCGCGCACATTTCTGCAAGCTGGTCGGTGCCACTTTCAGCAGTAGATGCTATCAAATTCCATGGCTTGTTTTTGGGAACTTTACGATATTTGTGTCTATCTTGGCAGGATGGTGCCGCAAATTTTCAATACAGCACTGTTTGGCACAGTTGGCGAAGAAGTGGGCTCACTGACATTGTATTTACATGCAATTATTTCATAGAGTCATCCGTTCACGTTTTACACAAAACCCGTGCTTAAGTTGCACTTTTACTTATTGCCAACAAATGACCCCCCCCCCACAAAGTCAGAATTAAAAGTCAACCCTCGTCTGATATACCAGTCATTATAAGCATATCACAAGCAGTGAGCTACTTGTCCGCTGCAGAATTTGACAGTGAAAATACCAGACTTCCACCCCCTTGTGAATACCGACAGAACTGATTACACTTTCAGTACAAGAGTACCATTTCAGTTTTACAACAAACAAGATGGACAAGATCGACAAGCCACCTCCATATACACTCACTTGAACATGGCCGTTATATCCCCCATAATGGCTGCAACTGTCAGCGGAACACCAATGCATGCTGGTACCAGGTACAGGAGTGCTGGCTGTAAGGAAAAGGCAAACCGTCGGCTAAGCTTTTTCCCCGCTGCACCTCAATATAAACCGTGCCACGACGTGCCCGTTGTGTGCCCGCACAGTTTCAGTCCATCTAACGCGTGCCCGTGCAATGGGAGTGGTTTTGGTTTCTCAAGTTTTGTACTGCGGCTTGGTCATAAAACGTGACGTACATTGCTCATATAAAGTGACAATTTATGGCTAAGTAACATACATTCCTTTCATTTCCATCAATGTAATATTGGCTCTTACGCTTGCACCAGAGCCATATGACAGAGCCAACATCACATTCATAACCTGGTCATCTTGAGCACATGCCCATCATATTATATTTCAAGTTTTGATGTTGCATTTCATTCCACGAGCTTCATACTTTCTTGTTCTATGAATAGACACCATACAACATGCGGTAACACCTTATGCTACGAACGGCCCCTGCTGCATGAATCAAACACAATTACGAACAGCAGTCCCTAGCAGCACAAAGTTCACCACATTGTGCTTTCTAAGTACAAGTTGAACAATGATGCACATGGCTACCCAATCTCAACCTGGCTGTCCACTCGGAAATGAAGGTGCAATAACACTGACATCTAGGGGCAAAAAAATAAATAGTAATAAAAAATTTCCGTAATTTTTTGCATATACCCACACCCCCACTTCTTAAGCAAATTTTTTCGTTTTTTGGTGCGGGTTATACGAGAGGAAATACGGTACTTGTGCAAATATCACAAACAATACAGAGAGGGATCAGGAAAGGATAAGCATGGGCACACTGTTTAGCTCTTGTTATAACCCCCATGGCATATAAATATATTTTTCAAAGTGTTCTGAACTTTAGGGAATCAGAATGGTTGCTAGAGCTGGAGCGCATAGTAAATGTACCAAGGGTGCAATGTATTTGTCAACCACAGTAATGCTCACCTGTGCATGGTTGAAATAGACCATGATGAAGATGGTGAGTGCCAGGCCGAGCACGTAAGCAACAAAGCTGCTCACGAAGTAGAGATTCCTTTGCCTGTTTAGGCTGTAAGAGAAATGAAGAGATTGCGGCAGTCAGTTCACCCAGTGTTCAACATTGCTGTTCTTATCCAAAGAATACATCCTTAAAACATAATAACCTCTGTGGTTTTACATGCCAAAACCAAGCATTGAGGCACACCATAGTGGGAGATGCTGAACTAATTACAGTAGAACCCCGTTGATACGTTTTTGAAGGGACCGTAGGAAATAAACGCAAGAGACGGGAAACGTAAGAGCCGAAAAACAGGAAAAACGGCAAAATATTTAGTGGTACAGAATTTTATTTCAATTCTTACGAGTAGCACGAAAATTGGCGCGCTCAGCCGCGATCTAGTCGATGGATGGAAACGCGGAGCTTAGGACGGCCTTATCCACAGAAATGTAATCAACGTATGTGATTTTTTTAACACCAACAGCTGTAGGCATGAAAGAACTAAGCTCACGCAATCACGACCGGCGCGGCGAGTCCGACCGCGAACCGCACGCACGACCATGCGAGCTCCAACCAGCTCGAACTCCTCCCGTTCTCCGACAAATAACGATGATGATGAGTCTACGCCAACGCGATGGCAGAAGTCAATGCCTATCTCGAAGGCCTTGCTTTAGCAAGCAATTACGTCATACACGCCATGTTTGTGCAATGCAAATCTCAGAGGCTATCCTTTTGTCAATAGTAAATGCCAATCTCGAAGGCCTTGCTTTCGCGAGCAGTTACGTCATAGACGCCATCTTTGCAATTTGAATCTCGAAGGCCATGCTTTTGTTTGCATCAATTGAAAGATTCTGTTGCTTGCGCCTCTCATCCGGCTAATATTACGGTCAAACGAGGCCAAGCTGCGTGAAAATGCACCATGGCCGCTCTCTTTGGTAGTCACTCGGTCGCTCCGGGCGCACTTCGCGACGTATCATACGGGAACGGTCCGACAGTTACGACGTAACAACGGGGTTCCCAATACATTGTATCCTATGGGAGCTATGCCGGGACCGGCGGAAAACGACGTAACAGCCGGGAAAACGCAGCAGTGAGGAACGTAACAGTGGGGTTCTACTGTATGACCACCTGGATTTAAATCCCTAATCAGCACTTAAATTTAAGTAAGCAGGCATTTTCATATTTTGTCACCATCAAAACATGGCTGTCCAGCTCAGGAATCGAACCGATGCCCTCATGCCCAGCAATGCAACACTACAACCACTAGGCCACCATGGCACGTGTAGTACACTAGTTTCCACCGTAAGCTTTGCGTTAATTTCAAAAGAGCAATTTTTGAAACTTTCCTATGCCTACAGAATTTTAAAGAACTCAGTGGCTTGTTGAATGTTATTCTACAAGTGTATACTTGTTAAGCATATAACTTTTTCTGCCTTAACCTTAATTGAATGGGTTTATATGTACCACCACAATACTGGGGCCATCAGAAATGTTGTAATAGATGGATTTATTTAAAGAAGGGGTCGGCAACCTGCAGCCCCCCCCACCTCTCGCACGACAACAGAACCCCCCCACCCCACCCTCAACTTACGGATGAGCACCTCCCGACTATCCCATGAACACCTCCACGACTTTCTGGGTCTGTCGGTGAGCAACCTTGACATAGACATTTGCATCATCACCAAAAGTCTCATTGAAAGATCTGTTTCTTGTGTGCTTGTAACGTATATGTTTAAAAATTGCAACCTTGTGACATGCGTGCCGCAAAAGACCATGATTTCTATTCCAGTTTTGTACGTTATTGTCTATTCAGATTTTTTTTCTCTCTTTGCCTACAAAGCCCCCACCCACCTTCGTGTGGCCCCTGCCATGCCGGCTTCGTCCAACTTGGCTCTTCGGCTGAAAAGGTTGCCGACCTCTGATTTAAAGCATATGCTGCTCTTTGCTGTCCCAAATCCTTGGCGGATGAGTACTATGCTTTTGCCTTCTAGCCCCATCGGAACACAGCCACAGACGGATTCAGATGGTTCGCACACGGATTCAGCAAATCCGGCCACAAACTCTACTTCAAGCGTACCTGAAGTCGAATCGCAACAGAAGGGCAATGAAGATGCCAGGAATGACAATGTCTCCCAGGCCGAGCATGGCAAAGTGCTTGCCCGCAAAGCCACTCTCCAGGAAATCCTGGGGGAACACCACTGAAAGTGGAAGCGCAACAATACTGATTATTCTTGGGCAAGAACGTGCAATACCAAAACATTACCAGCACAACACGTCATCCTCTGTACACACTATAACCTCATTATAACAGTCACACCTTACACAAAAATAACTTCGTTATATCCGAAAATTCGTTATAAAAATGCATTCACAACACTGTATCTACGACAAGACTATTCTTCATTTACTTCGTTGTAACCAATAATTCATTACATCCGTGTTCATTATATTGAGGTTGGAGTGTATAGTACACTACTTCCCCTCCCAATTTCATTGCACTGCCTACCAGTGGTTACACGAAAACATTTCTTCACTGTCATTTACAGGAGACATCCTGTACTGGTCCTAAGTCACCTTAACAGCTTCTGTGTAAGGCAGTTTGCATTGGTGCGAGAAAGCAAACTGAAACTTGTGACATTGCACTGCCTGGCACGACAGGTTAAGTGTGAAATTAGCAACAAACAACCTTCATTACTTTAGCCATTAAATAATTGATTTGAAATGCCCGTTCACAGTGACATTATACCTTAATTACCTCCCCACGATTCCCCAGCAAATACAATGCACCCGCTAGACCATCAACCACCCGAAATTACCATGAGTTGAAGATGTCTACTTTTATCCTTTGTACAGAATTGTGGAATGCTCTGTCTAGTTATGTTCAATCTTCATCACTCGATCACCTCTTATTGTATATCACTAATAATCAGTGATGCTACCGAGGACTTCTGATTTGGAGCAATTTTCGGAGCAGCAAAATTTCCGTTTTGGAGCACTTTGGAGCAGCAAAATTTTCATCTTGGAGCACTTTGGAGCAGATAATCTTGCATCTGGGAGCACTTTGGAGCAGCGAATTTTACATCCTGGAGTGCAATACAGAAGCATATTGCATTAACATTCAAGCACCTGAGTATTATTATGGGGCTCTTATGAACGCTAGAAATATTTCGATTCATTGCAAATCTCATGGAAAAAATCAACTCAGGAGCATAGGCGTGCACACAGGGGGGGCAGGGGGGGGGGGCGCAAAATCTGCCCCGTATACATTGACCCTTGCGATAGCAATTATATGGACACTCTCGGCGGATTTTTGCCGTCGCCGTTGCCGTAATTTTCCGTATAAAGTCCAAATTAATAACATCACCATGCGCATTCTAGCCGCGGGTAAAAGCTCGCGAGCGCTGGCGACGAACGCGGCTGAAGCGGAGATTAAACTAGCCGGCCGTCTGTCTCCGTCGCACGGAGAGCGCATGAGATAACATCTTCCCGCGTGCGGGCCTGCCGTCGATTGCGCATCAAACAGAGAGGAAACGCCCCGCCCGTCTTTCGTAAGAAGCATGAAGGGACGCCAGGGGAGCGGAAGGGGGGGGGAGCGCATCGTTCGAAGGGCGCAGGCTTCGCTCTTAAAGGGCCCCTCACCAGGTTTGACAATTTTGAGCTAACGAGCGCAATGCATACACTGGGCGTTCACGATCACGTCTGCCAAAATTTGCAACGCTACGCGCCGCGGAAATGGGTCAAATTTCAAGGTGAACGCTGCTTGCCCTTCCTCTCGCGGGCGTGCGCTTTAGAGAATGAGGGGATGACGTACATGAGAAAATGGCCCTACATAGATGGTAGTGCTATGACATCACTCCTCTACGTATACGACTGTGCTCTGACGTCGCCAACAGTAGCACGTGACACTGCGATAATTATTTGACACGACATGTGTAGTTTGTGTAATTTGTTGCTTGAATAGATTAATAAAGCTTGAGAGAAATAATGAGACACCTAAAGGGAATGTGTGCGTCTTTTTCATTTTTTTTTCGTGAATTGCAGCGAGATGCGGGGCTAATGTGCCTCCCTCTCCCATGCGTTCGTGTCCCCGCGGTTAGCGCATCGAGCAGACGCCAGCCCTGGAAACGAAAGTGAAGTTCTGGCGCGTTCGAGCACTCATTATGCTCGTTTATTCTACCGCGTCCAAGTAAACGTTAATGCGGCACTGGCTCATGATACCGCCACTCTAGTGCCCGTACAAATGTCTCAACTTTCATGCCCGTCCCGTAGAGACAGGCAGTACACCACGGAGAACGCCGACAAAACGCCCAGGGCCGCTACATAAAAAAAAGGTAGCAGCCGTGCAACGCCGCTCGCGTGCTTGGGCTGGCTCGGGCACATCATGCGCACGTGACCATGCATGCGCATGACGTGTTCATGCGTATGTGTCAAGTGAAGAGGGCAGGGAAGGGATTTGGCTTGCTAAGGCTACACGGGGCGAGTGGCAAGGGTTTGAAACACGCCTCCTCGCATCATGGTTTCGTGCCGCAACAAATTATTGTTTATCTCAGCTCGTAATGAACCGATCTGAAAAATTCTTGCAGCATACTGCTCTTCATCCGGCACACAACGACTTCCAGCGTCTAACTAAAATTTGCTATATGGCCTGGTGAGGGGCCCTTTAAGCGAAACTGAGTTTTTTAGATGCGAAGTATCTTAAGGCGGAGCTCAATCCGGTGGTGGTGGTGGTGGTGTGCGGCGTGACCACCCTTACTGCGCATACCCTGTCCACACACCTCCTCTCTACTCACCCTCTCCACTTTCCCTCTCCCCTCCCCCTTTCCACTCTTCCTCTGAAACGCGGGCTAGACATGCCGAAATTCTCTCCTGCGCAACGCCGCGATGAGCTCGAGCGCATGCGCGTCCCCTCCCCTTCTCCCTCCTCTCCTACGCTGCCCCCCTCGCGCCCGCCTGTCGACCGCGTTCCCCGCTCGCCCTGTGAGAATTGACGGCCAGGCTAGATGGAAGATACGACGCGCGTAGCGTCCCTCTACGCGTTCCCCGACGCAAGGTCGGTAGCATGCCCAACGAATGCCAACGGAACGCGATCGTGCAAGTGCTCCGGCTTCGCATCGCCTCATGGTACCCTTTAGCGGGAGATGGTGTAATTTTTAACCGTTAGCTATTGACCCCCGAAAGCGAGGGGCGGACGTGTAACATGGCGTAGCCGCTTCGCTGTGGGCCGTCAGCGACGGGCCCGCTACTGACAGCTGCGCATTTGCGGCTGCTCCAACCAGGAGACATGATTTTACTAATGAGATGACATTTTTAAAAAAGCAAGCAAAAAATTCGAATGGGAACCCTAGCACATGAGCTCGAAAGGGCAGGGCCTTTTAGGGGGTATTTACCGCAGAGTGATTACAAACTCGGACGCGTGCTGGCGGAAGGAATTACGAAAAAGCTGTTCTGGAATAAGATCCATGGATAAAGTATAGCTGATGAAAAGTGTCAACGCGTTTCCACCGTTCGCGTGCTCTTCCGTAAACGCGAAGCAACGAAAATTCGATATTGTCCCATTTATTTACTGCGAGCGATCCCAGATTTCATTCCGCGATGTCCGGAAACAGAAGTGACAGACATTTTAGCGGCACTCATGTAGTTATTACTGAACATTGCTTTCCTTACGTGCCGTGCGACGCTTGAAACGAGCTATCAGCAGCGTTTCTGGAACAGACGACGTCCGCCGATGAATCGCCGTCGCACTTTCTCGCTACCGATAGGCCTAGACGTCACGAGCCTCTGCGGAGAGCGCGTCTTGCTGTCGAGCCGACTTGCAGAACAGAAGCTACGTCGGCACCGTGCATGGCATCGTGGCTTACTCGGAACACACGCGCGAGCGCTATTTATTCAGCAGAATAATTCTTGGTCCATGATTGCGACTTTATTGGCAGCCCCAAGATCGAGCTGCACATGTTCTGACGTGCCGGCGGTGCGATTGCCTGTGATAGACGCCCCCAAACCCGAGACTTTGGCGCAGTTTGACGCAAATTTCGTCATTATCAGGATGGCGCAGTAAATACAATTTGGCGCACTTTGGCGCAGTTGGCGCAGGAGTGGAATCACTGAATAATTCATGTTCAGCGCACTTTGTATGTTCTTTTATGTATTATTGCGATAGCAATTATATGGACAGTCTCGGCTGGAAAATGTCCGTCCCCGTCGCCGTCATTCACCGTATATGTATAAGTATGTATATATATAGAAAGGCCACAAAGAAAAATGATTTAGAAATTCTTTCCGACGCGCGGAATCGAACGGGCGACCTCTCGCTTTGCAGCCCACCGCGTTAGACGTTAGGCCACGACAGCACTGTCTCTCAGCCTGCTAACGGCGAGCTATTTATATACACCATGTAATTCAGCATGCTTTCTTAGTGGGCACATAGATGGCGCGTCGTGCGCGCGTGTTGCGCGCTTTAAATATCGTCGCCCTGCCCCTGCGAACGCCGTTGCTGTTCGCTCTACAGGGCGTCGTCGCTTTCGTGCGCTTATCTCAAGGAAAGAAGGGGCGGCCGGTGGGGTGCATCGCTTCACTCGCTGCAGCGGCCGCGTTTGCGAAAGAAGCGCCCTGTTCGAACAGAAATAAGTAACTGTGACAATTAGTTCGTGCTCGCCTTGTGTGTGCCTGTTCGTTTGTTTCGTGCGTCCTGCTTTATGTTTGAGCAGTGCGCTTCAAGTGTCGAGGTGTGACGCATTAGTTCGCGCTCGTCCTGTGTGCATTCTTTTCGTGCGTCCTTTGGGCTCGAGCGATGCGCTGGCAATTTCGAGCTGCTTTCCGTTCTTCGCGTTACATTACAATTTATTGCTATCACAATCATTGCTTCGCCGTTGCGGCGAAACTGTGACTTTTTTGTATTTGCTCACTCCTACGATAGCCCTTCGGGGCTGCAGCATGTTGAAATAAATAAATAAATAAACAAATAAATAAATAAACAAATAAATAAATAAATAAATAAATAAATAAATAAATAAATAAATAAGGTGCCTGTGCAGAAGATGCATGCGTATTGCATGCACACAGTGCTTACGGAATGAAATGCATCAATTTAGGGCTAAGCAATGCACATACTTTCACTTCCACTGGCTTCAGCTCGTGTCGTATCGGCATGACGTTGGCTCTCACACTTACGTCAGAGCCACTGTAATGGCATTGACGTGACACAATTATCTCGAACAATCAGACACACCAATTGTTCCGCTTTCAAGTTTTAATGCCGCATTTCATTCTGCAAGCACTGTATACGGTTCACGGTTTATGATAATCGTCCATTTGCCCTCCCTCTATCTCCTTTTGATGTCCCTCCTCCCTTTCGATAATGCAGAGTAGCAGGTCAGAGATGATGTTCTTTTGGCTGACTCCCCTGCTCTGGCTATATTTAATTCCTCTCGCTCCGACTACATTTTTTGGCATGAAAACACACTTTTGAAGCACATTCCATCCCTCCAGTATGACTAAACGTCTTCCTACGTAGCATACAACATTGGCATCCACACCATATTCCACTACACATTCTGATCCCCAGTTCATCCCCCCCAACCCCCAACTCCAACGCTGAAACCACAAGGCAACTCACGTTTGATGGGCGCTTCGAAAGACTTGGCGACGGTCACCATGACGTCGGTGCCAAAGACCTGCGCGTTGAAACATAAAAAAAAAAGAAAGGCATTTTAAATAACCGCACGTGGTAGCCATACGGGTTACGACAGCACACACACAAAGGAGGGGGACCCCAACCTTCACGAAGGCAAGGTCTGTCCCGGTCTCCCTGACCCGTTCTCGCTCACCCAGAAGATGTCGTAGACGAAGAGGCCACCGAGCAGGATGCAGCCCGTGGCCACCGTGTTGATGTGCAGCAGCTCGACGCCGTTGACAGCGAAGGCCAGCCCGAAGAGGTTGTTGGCCACCCAGTGCTGCGAGGTTGAGAAGAGCAACGTGGGAAATGTTGCTGAGCAACGATTGAAGAGCGAACAAAATGGCAGCACACTTGTAATGCCTGAGAACTGGTAGCCCCATTATAAATGAAAAGTGTTCATGAGCTGTCTCGCCATAATAGCTCCCCCCACCAAAAAAAAATATATATAACAAAATGAAAAGAAAAGTAAAATAAGAAATTACACAAGACTTGCAACCCTCCACAGTCCAATAATTTAAACATTTGATGAATTGGAACGAATTTCCAATTTTCGGTTGGCCCACTACGTTTTCAAAGCCACTTAATTCAAACTAGTTCTCTGCATTAATACATTTTCACTCGTTTGTGGTGGAAAAATATCTGCTGCCTTTGTCGCTTCTAGCTGAACATCTGCATTCTTTATCACTAACAGTCACAAATAAAGCCGATGTGCGTACTTAGTAAGAGGCCACAAATAAAGCTGATGTGCGTACTTAGTAAGTGGCAAAACTAGCCGAACCCCGCCCCGCGTACCAACAACCACATGTTGATAAATCTTTTCTTCAATCTCTTCTTCACTTTTTACCGTTTCTAATTGAATGCAACAATCCGCTTAAACTGCCATGTCTTTAAAGGAGTACTGACACAATTTTGAGGCACCCCAAAAGGGACATTTTTCGTTTCCATGTTGTGCAGGATCAACGCTCTCCACACACCCGAGCCAGACAACATGCAAAAAATATTTTTGAGTTTAAAGTTTTCGTCGCCCAGCATCAGGAAGTCAGCCCCATCGCAATGGGCATTATCATGACAAGTCAACACAGTTCACTGGGTTGGCGATAACTGCATCCAGCATGCAGCCTAAATCGCAGAAATCGCTGTCAGAGTCTCTGGACGACAATTCACTCATCGTTGTTTACGTGAACCACGTGCAACTGACAGCAAACTGACAGCTGTTGCTAGTACGTCGCGAGTTGCTCTCTTCTCATGACGCTGCACTCATCCGAACTTGTGTTGACACGTCACTGCGAAGCCGGCCCCTCGATACCAAAACTGAAACTGCTGTTTTAAGGCAGCAGTATTAAAAATATATTCAATGCATTCCAAAGCACTACGACCCTCCTTTTAGGGTTCTCAACACCGGTGTTTTTATTTGGCGCAACAACCCGAAAATATCTAAAACACATGTCAGTACTCCTTTATTAGTGGCAAGTAAGTGCTCACCTTTTTCCAGAGATACCAGACTCCGAACAGGCAGCAGAAGATCCAGCAGGCTACGTCATCATAGCTGAAGCGGTAGTCAAAGTACTCTGCGCAATGTCCAAACAAACAGGGCAACAGCTAACATCAGGGTTTGTAGAGGTTTCAAAAGAGAAAATTCAAGGATATTCAAAGAATTTTAAGGGTCTGACGCATGTTTTTCCAGGACTGAAAAAACCCCATCCAAATGAGGATTTTCTTCACTATAACAATGTTTCAAATTCTGACTAAATTAATCGCATTTATACATATACAGTTGAAGCTTGATTCAACGAAGTCATCACCACGCTCAAATTACTTTGTTAAATCGGGAAGTTTGTAAAATCAAGAAATGGGTTTTTCACTCCTTTGAAACCTAAAATCATAATACAGTCGAACCCGGTTATAACGAACTCGAAAGTGTCGCGAAAAGTGGTCGTTATATCAGTAGTTCGTTGTATATGGACTCGCCCTTAAAAACGTGCGCTTAGCGGCCAAGCCATTTTTTTTTCTTTGTGCACTTTTATTAAAGTGCTACCTTCGATGACAAGCTAAGCCTTTTCGCGTCGTGAAGCGACACCCGCTGCGTGCTCACAAGTGAATTAACCGCCGCTGCAATGAGCTGACACCGTTTCACCGAAGCGCGGTACCGCGACGTGGAGCCGATCATCCCTGGCTAGTTGCTTGCAGCGCGTCGCCTACTCGGGTCACGGAGTCACTGCCGGGTCGCTTGCTGTATGCCGTATGCGCGCGTTTGTACGTTCTTCGTGCCTGCTTCACTCCGGACCGTGCACGGGTGCGTCGACTAGCTTCTTCGTTCAACGCGGCGAAAACAAGCATTTTCCAAGCAACGCGCCACTCTACGTCTCCGTGATGCTCTCGCGGCCCTGCACGACGATGGGCGGCGCACTTCAGTTGTCACCTACGTTTCTCGGTGCCCGCGTGGCACAACAACAGCGAGCTACTTTCGTTTCTACAAAGCGACGCGCAGTTTAAAGCGGTCTCACACGACGCGGCGGCGGCGAACTTGCGAACGGCATGGCGCGCCCGTACCGCCGTCAATCCGCAGTGTACGGCGTATGCCACACGCGCAGCCGAGCAGATATCTACAGATGACTGTGATAAGGTTGTCGGCTATAAGGCATAATGGCACATTCATCGACGGCCGCCACCTCGCCTTCGCTCTTTTCTGATGCTTATCCGCGAAGGCATCGCCGCAATCGCGCGGAATTCGTAATCACCGATCGCCCGGTCTCTGCCGTTACCGAAAAGACGGACGACTTTTCGCGGCACATTGTGGCGTCGACGAGTTTAGGGACGCAGTGAACCTTTTTGCGATGGAATGTTATCGCGGTTATCACTTCTTGCATTTATGCCTTCTTGCGTTCCAAGGCATTGTTTGGTTCATCGCAGGCGGTCGTAGCTGCAGAGAACGGCGCCAGGAAAGTTACTGTGCGAAAGCTGACCGCAAGGCTTCATGCTGCCTACTATTTTTTTTCCCTCACTGCCATTCTACCACTGAAGAAACGCCTGGAAAGTGTGCGACGTCGCTCGCAGCGTCCAAAATCTGCGTGCGGTGCTCGCCGATCTGGGTATCTTAGAGTCGCGAGTAAAAACACAAGCAAGGCACGCGCGAGCGCGCGCGTCGCGAGACCGCGACCGTGTCTGAAGTGTTCGTTGTAAAAGTAGGAGGCTTTGAAAAATGTTCGCTATATCTGGACGCAGCTTCAATGGTTAGCATAGGAAAATCGTAAGTGCACCCAAATACGGTCGTTATAACCGACAGATCGTTATATGTGGGATCGTTATAAGTGGATTCGACTGTATAGAGAAACCAAAATGTACCACAGCATCGTATTTACCGCTAACCCATGCATGCTCGCGTGAAAAGCTTGTTCAGGTGTACTGAACATTCAGATTCTCATATGTGGTCCAGGCAATGCAGGCGAGGTAGACAGTCGTGTGAAATTTGACATGCAGCCGAAATGCACTAATACGGTGAATGAATGCGGCATTGGCTCAACCAAGGTGGACTCGCACCTGCGCAGTAATGGCTGCTGCCATCGGCTCGCTGACTGTCCAATTTTTCAACAGGAGCGACGTCACGATGGGGCATTCCCGTCACGTGCAAACCATTCAAGTGACGTCAGTGACGCCTTGCTGGACTGTCCAATCATCGTGAAGCCAGCTTCCTTCACACTGAGGGCCCAGGATATAAAAGCGTGGCCGACATGCTGGTACTTCAGTGGGCGAGACGACAGCAGCGTTACAACCATCTTCAAGCCATGTCTCTTTTTTTTACGCAGCTATGTCACGCAGACCATGCATTTTGCATACGTTCCAATAATAAATTTTTGCTGCTGTTTTCTTGTCCACATAAGAAAATCTATTTTTCTGATGCTCAGTGGCGCTTCTCTTCCGGTGAAATGATTTGTTTTAAGAGTCTCTTGCTGTGTCGGCATGCTGAGGAGATCCCTGGTCCTAAGACGACTGGGTCAGCTGAAACAGGCTCAGGGCCTACAGCCCGCATCGACAGCCCCTCAGTTTCTGGCTTGAGCAGTTCTGCATGTACCACTGGTAAAACAACTAATGATGATCCTTTCAGTACAAGTAAACATCACAATGTTTCCAAGTTACTAGAAGTACCTGTCCATCAGAAAAAAATAGCGCAGGATATAGAAGAAATGAAGGGTTTCCACGAAGTGTTTGATGCGATGTTATCTTCGCTTGAGACTAGGGTGACCAATCTTGAATCACTCTCTAGTGATTCTAATAGACACGACGGCAGCCAAGATAGGGCTGTTTCCGATATCAGCTCCCTCGATAAGAAAGTCAATCTGCTCATCTCAAAAAACGAGCATCTTGAAAATCGCTTACGTTGAAAAAATCTTGCTTTGCGCGGACTTGGTGATCCTATTGACAAAAGCAATGAAGTATTACTGAACAATGTATCGCGCTTTTTCTCTGATAAACTGCAGCTTGACTGTCAAAATATTGAAAGATGTCCCAGGCTTGGAAAATTTCGAACGGACAGAGCCCCTCCTATTATCATAAAATTGCTTGATCATCACGATAAAGTGCAAATCTTGCAAAACAGGACTAAGTTGGGCGAATCAAATTTTCAGATAGGTGAAGACTTCTCCGCTCATTTTCGTTCAATTTGCTAAAAGATTTGGGATGCTGCAGCCTCTTTCTGTTCAGATCGCCACATTGTAAGTTTAAGATTTAACCACGCTTTTGTCGATAATGTCCACTACAACTGGGATAACGATACTAACTCCCTTGTCAAAGCATCTAGCAGTTCTAATGGTCTGTTGCATAGCACCACTCCGAGTGCTCAGTGACGGCCACTGCACCCGTGCAATAACCTAATCCTTTTAAATGTCCTAGTAAACAAGTTTCCCGAATTTCTTTCCTTGATTTCACCCTATTCTCCCCAAACTGTAGGTGTAACAGAAACCTGGTTAAATAGTGATATGTCACATCACACAGCATTTCTTGATATTACGGATTCTGACAGCACAAAATTGGACCTCGTCAAATGCTAAGCAGTAATGAGCAACTCGATAACGTTTTTAAAGGAAGCATACACCTAGCCTTTCAGAACTTTCACTTGGCTTCAAGTGGGCAAATTCAGGTATAAATGCTTGGAGGCTTGAGAGATCTCAATAAAATACAGACGCTTGGTTTTCCTTTTCTAATCAGACTTTTCCTACCACATGAATGAAACAAGATACACTTCATGAATATAGTAAACCCTCTGCTGGGAAACTAATCTAGGATCCACTCAGCATGCCACTTCTTCGGCCGATTTGCGAACGCAGACAATTCTGCGTTTCCTCAAGGCACTTTAATCACATCTCACCTTCGCACTCATCAGTCTGCGTAGTCGACCATCGCTGGAAGGAGATCCTATATTCCCAGCGATAAAAGTGGCTGGGCAGCAAACTTCGCAGGACGCGGCTGAACGCTGGGCTGCAAAAGCGAAAACGTACAAGATCGTCCGAAATGCAATAGGAACGCCACATGGCAAAGCTCGATGAAAACGAGATGTCCCTGAACAACCGCCCTCCTTAGTCAAAATAAGCGCTGCCAGACAGTGTAATGATACTGAGATAATGATACTAACTCCCTTGTCAAAGCATCTAGCAGTTCTAATGGTCTGTTGCATAGCACCACTCCGAGTGCTCAGTGACGGCCATTGCACCCGTGCAATAATCGAATCCTTTTAAATGTCCTAGTAAACAAGTTTCCCGAATTTCTTTCCTTGATTTCACGCTATTCTCCCCAGACTGTAGATGTAACAGAAACCTGGTTAAATAGTGATATGACACATCACACAGCATTTTTTGACAGCCTACACAGACAGTGCTTCAAACAGATTTTCCGAAATTTCCATCTCCACATCAACTCACGAGTTTGAGCAGCAGATGTTCACTTAAAGGGACAGTAAAGAACAAAATGATTTTTCTCATAGTAGTAAAGTACTCTTTCACGATACCGAAAACACCACGCTTGCTGCGAGAAAATGCTTAGTAAGCGAGAAAACGCGCAAAAACAAAATGTGGGTGGCGACGCCACCTTGATGTTTCCACACCATTCGCCGTGACGTCACATGCTTTGACGGTGCCTACTAGGGACTACGTAGTTTCTAATCGGTAAAAATAAAATACCTTGTCCTCTGAGGGGGCTAGACTTACCATACCAAGTTTGGGGTAATTTTGTTGAGCCCATGCCGCCAAAATACGATAAATACACTATGAAGTCCATGACGTCACGCGGGGAGATTTCAGCGCAAAATTTAAAAATGAAATTTTGAAGTTGATTTTCTCGTGCGCAGCAGAACTCGACTACAGTGGCCGGTGTGCAAACAAAACAAAACGACGGTGGGTAGATCACACAGATGCATAGGCCTAACAGCTGAAAGTTTTCAAAATAAAGTAGAGTGAAAAAAAAAAAAAAAGATCATGCTATTGGTCTTTGGGAATCATTTAAAAATCTTTGAAGCACTGAAAGTCAGAATTCACATTTGTCGGTGGTGTTTTTGCCCTATTTGGAACTAAAGTCCCTCTTTGTGGAAATTTTGGTCGCAATGTTTTTTTTTTTTTCTTTTCATCTCTTGGAACCAGGTGAAGTAACATTTCGCAAAGTGAATCTTTTCTTTCTTGCCAACATCTATGTTCGATAAAGAAGAGGTTAGGCTCTCATTTTAAAATGCTGTAGCATCGCAATGGATATCAGCAGATTAGCTATGCAAGACACTAGCAACACAAGGGGCACTGCAAAACTTCTGTGTGCAGTGAGAAAATGTCACCAGTGGGCAGCGTCGCCATAGATGAGCTAGTCAAATCCTATGCGAGACCTTTCCCGTTGCATGCAGAACCCGTCATCTCTCTTTTTAGCTGACGTTTATGGAGAGACTTATAAGCATGTCACTCACCTCAATATGTGAGCCATTGCTAATACTCCGAGTAAAAAGAAGTATCCCGTGAGGAGGAGGTTGATGTATTCTTTTGAGAAGAGCTGCACACAACAAAGACGTGTGAAAAACACTATTAGCAGAGCATGTGACAGAATACGAATGAGAGAGGGAACAGAAGCACTGTCTGCAGAATTAATGAAAATATCGCACCGCACTGGTAGATAGTCATGCCCCATCTGCAGTTGCGTGCACTTTGCAGACTAATAGAGAGCCGTGCAATGACTTTGCAGCAACCATGTATGCACTGGCCTCGTAAAAAAAATTAAAATAAAAGAAATGACAAGAGCATGGAAACTTGTGCAGCAAACCTTAATTGTAGCAGGCGTATAAGCAAACAAGATGGAGAAATACCAAAAGTTATCTAGAAAAATAGCAACACATACTAACAAGTGAATGAAAGCACACTGCACGGACAACAGTTTTGTTCCTATTCACTTGCATCTATAAATTAAAATTAAATGAAAAATGTCCACAAAGCTAAATTTTTCGCTCAATAGCTCAGTTTCATGTTTAAGCTACCAGGTGACCCCTCTAACACAGAGCAAGTTTTAGAACAAAAGTGCAGCCTTCAGTGCAGGTTAAAAGATAAGAAATAAGTTTGGGCATGATGACGCCACCGCCCACATCTGGCGAACAACATGCCTAAGGCTTTGCTTGCACATATACAGGTTGGTTGCTTCACAAATGTAGTTTGTTACAGAAAGAGTGATCGGTCTTTGTTAATAGTGCCAAGCCTTGGCAGATGTTTCCTTATTCCAGGGCGCTGTTCTGCAATTATCAATCCCAATGTCTGGGGATACAGAGGAAACCCCTCGGCCTACTAGTGCTCAAATAATGCAAGCAGTTTAGATAATCAAGTGGCCTCGGATCCTAAAATGGCACACTATTGAGGAAGAAATTAGTGAATTAAATACCAGAACCGAAAGACTAACTGGATATGTCAAGGTAACACAGGAAAAGCCCAAACAAATTCAAGGGGCTCTGCAACACTTTTTCAGCATGGTCAGAAAACACTGCCTGGGATTTACAATAAATTCTCAAAGTCAGCTAAAGATCGCTTCCTCTTTTCTCGACAGAAAGATGCTTACGGCATCACTGACACGAGTTCCACGCCATTGGCTGATTTGAACATGGCGTGCTCGGTAGTTACTGCAGCCGCCGCGAAAAGCCGTCACTTGCCCGCACGCGCTCGTGCGATCGCACTGAAAGCATGCCCCGCGTGAAGTACCTTCTTCCTCCCTGCTTAGCTTCCAGCGCTTTCGTCAGGATGACAGAAAAGAGAAAGCAATTTACAGTGTGCGACAAATCTTTATAACTCTGCTCGTACTTGATGGATTCAAAAAATTTTTGCGGTGGTCGATTCGTGTAGAAATCAGCTCCTTTAATGAAGCCATGTGATGGCTACTTGGAAAAGTGTTGCGGGGCGCCTTTCAGAACCTAGAAAACATTGTTCAGGAGCAAGCCGAAAAACTTGCAGATCACAGAAGTCAAACTCAACACAAAAATCTAGTTTCTTGACAGTGAAGCTGATTAGCAAATCATTCCTCGGGAGTTGATCCAGAAAACTATCATCATAATAAATGGGTGTGTGCAAGGCTTGTGCGAATAGTAAATGTTAGGTTAGAAGTGAATAGTGATCTGGTCGAATAATTTCGAATCGAATTCAAGTAGTATTATCACATATTATAAAAGAAAATGAGCATATTCGTCATGACCCAACTAACCAAGGCATGTCGATAACAGTCAATGGAACAATGCACTTGGGGCTGCCGAAATGGTCGTGCGCAGTACACGAGAATGAGGAACATCATCCAACACACTAGGAGCATTGTTTCGTCACTGCAGACTTAGCTCCGGCTTCTTCAATTTAATGCACAAATCATTGCGAATGAGGCAACCGAACTTGAATATCGATATTGCTTTGTCAAAGTCCACACGTGGTGGCCATAACTGAAACATGGCTACACAATGGTGCTGCCGACGACTGCATTGTGCTGGAGGGCTACAAATTGTTTTGATGTGACGCCGACTCGCGAGGAGGCGAAGTCGCCATTGCAGTAAAAAATACTACTGTGGCCTCACTAGCTCAAAGAAATGTTGCGGAAACAGTGCGGTGTAAAATTAGCCTTTCAAAGTCGGCATACTTTGTTGGCGTCGTGTACAGACCACCTGGCACACGCCCAAAGTATCTTGAGAAATTGAATGGCTTTCTTTATGGCTATGTTAATGGGAATGCCAGGCTTATGCTGACCAAAGACTTCAGCCTACCACGCGTTAAATAGGATGCTTTCTTGCCAGGTCACGTCAAGACTGATAGTGGCGCAAAGATGCTGAAAATAATGTACACTCAGAACTTAACACAAATAGTGGATGAATATACTACAAGAATAACATGTTCGGCTTGGTCACTAGTGGGCCTGAGGTTCTTATCCAATAAAATATGAAATTATAAGACACGTGGTAAGGGTGGCATTTCTAATCACCGAATTATTTTGACAGCGAAGCTATTCTTGGTCAAGCCTTTCCTGTCCCAGGATCCGAGGTAACGCTTGTGGGCATCGTAAACGGGTATGGGCCACAGACATTGGGTAAATCCCACTACACACAACTTCTCCTAAAAAGGAAGAAGGCAACAGTTGGCCCAATAAATGGCATGCGCGTTACCACATCCACACCACTGTCCCGTGATACTCTGTGGTTATAGGCCTAGTGCGCTGCAGTTTTGACTGAACAAGTGGCGCCGCCCGCGGCGCGGCGCGTTTCTAGTCAGTCGCGGCTGAGAGCGGGTGCGTACGGGCGGAACCATAGCAGCTCGAAAGGACGAAGCTAATTCGCGGTCAAACAGGAGTGTAACTATGTATTGTGGCGTGTATCGCTGTCGCAACAGCTACAGAAACACTGTCGGTAAGCTGCCAAAAATAAAATTACATGGATGTATATGGAAGGCTCACGAGAACGAGGGATGACATGTGCGACGTGCGAGATAAACAGACGCTCTTAATTTTTTAATGTTTTCCTTGCTATTACTGCGCATATTTGCTCGTTGTGGTCATAAACTCTGCCTTCTTTTAGCCCCGATGGAGGTCTTAGACAGCTCGTGAAGCACCGAAACCGCTTATGCAGTGCCCACTTCTTGCGCAATGATGAGAGAAGCTCGAAAACCCTGCATTCTGCCTGTGTTCCGACATGTTTTCCTGCGTGCTATGGGAAAGGTGACAGCGTGACCCTGCGACCAAGCGTTAAACATTTTAGTATCTAGAAGGGGACGCGGCAATGGCCAGAGCCAGGCGCATGATAGGTCTGTGCAGGATGTGTGCTCGCACTTGTTGAAAAACATAGACAAGGCGGCAACGAGCTTACACCATCCTCAGCGTCCACACTTGCATCTGCACCTTGCTCCCACAATGTGCAATTGGTTCTATAAACAGCTGGGAAAATGTGCAGAAATCATCGAAAAGTCCGAAGGAACGAGCCAGCGTAAAACAAAAGCGAGAGGAACAGACGTTTTCTCTCTTGCTTAGCGCGAACAACAACTAACACGCGCGGACTGATTAATAGCGAGAAGCCCTGCTGAATAGCGAGAACGGATGCAAAAGTCAAAGGTAGCTCTTCCCATAATATATGAGGGAAGAAAAAGCACGAGCCGAGCGTTGGTGATGCTGCTGTATAGAGGCGCATCTTCGTCACAATGATATTAATTTAATGTAAATAATAGAAGACCTTGATAAAACTTTGATGACCTGAAGGCGGACGTCCTAGTCGACGCTCTTCACACACTTGCCGCACACCTGCAACTGACTTCGAAGGACCTCTTTGCTGACACAGTTTCCTCCCTGACGCCGCAAACATGATTAGCGGCGTAAAGATCACTGCCGTGAAGAAGATTGCTTTTATTTTAAACACCTTTCTACGTATTCAGTACCGCGGAATCCACATAATCGCGCGCGCTGCTCGTTCCACAATGCCACTGCTCTGCTCCCACGGAGCGGCGTTCGCAGCATGAAACGACGGGATCACGCGCGCGGCTGCTACTCGCAGCGCCACCATACCAGCTGTCGAGGCCTACAAAAGGTGGTGCCTACACTACCACCTCAGAGCTTAACGAAGAGTGTTTAATAAAGACCAGTGATACAACATATTGGAGCATCTTAAGCGAAGGCATCTTTGTAAACCTGTGTATAAGAGTGGTATGGTCAAGATGCAATAAAACTATACTGCCACCTCAAAGCTTAACAAAGAACGTTTAATAAAGAGCAGTGATACAACATATCTGAAAGACCTGAAAAACATAAAAACTGAATTAGCCTGACGAAGGGAATGCCACCAGCTTTGCTGTTTCATCAGTGTCCGCGAAGTGGAGCTGGTTGAACTTTTTGTTACTGTTTCATACAGTCTTTCAACAAGTTAGATCTTGCAAAACTGTAAAAATGAAGTATTAAGCACACCCAGGCAACACTTTAACCCTGGATATGCTAGGGTAGCCATTTAGTCAATTTCAACGTGCATCGGAGCAGAACATCGTTGAACAGCGTCAGTGTTTCGAGGTTACCATTCAACATTGTATCGACAGATGCACTCCTAGTGAAAGAGAAGAAAATTAAGAAGTGCAAGACCTGGATATCATGAGACACTGTTCACGAGAAGTGAAAGCTAAAACACTGCACGGAAGAAACGATGACTAAGAGGAAATAACATGTGTGCGAAGCGAACTGAAGAGAGACCGGATGCAATCTGAGAGCACTTTCTTTAGTCACAAGTTGAGCATGTTCATTAAACAATTCACCAAAAAAAGTGTTGGCTTCACATATCTGAAAAGTACAATAAATTTGAATAGTTGAAATGTGGAAATTAAATTCATATTGCAGACAGTCTGAATAGCTTTTTTCCAGTTAATTTTTTCAGAATGCAGAAGTGAAAACAAGGAGACAAGGGTGCAATATGTTACTTATCGGTTAATGAGATATTAGTATCAGCTGAGAAGGATTATTAAAAAAATCTATAGCCTCCTGATCTCGATTCTAAAAAGGCAAGTGGCCCCTATGAAACAACCATCCCTTTCTCGCAGCTTAGACATTATTCTATAAAAATCCCTATGTCCGTGTTCCCTAGCATGCGACTGGTGCACAGCTGTCATTACCCCCGTGTTAAAAAATGGTGATTGGCTGTCTGCCCACAATTCCCAACCACTGTTACGACAGCTTACTGCAAAACATTAGAACATGTCACAGTCAAACATACTGCCACGTTTCTGGCCTGCAAAAGCATTTGAGAATGTGGTCAGGCCAACTTACAGCCGCAACTAAGACACGGAAGACACGCAACTAAGACACGGGAATGGCGGTATTCCGGAAATGAAAATCGGCTGTTTCACAGTGCAGAAGCCGTTCAAAGCGTGGATAAGTATGTTCATCAAGGCCCTCGCATTTCTAAAGTTTCGCATCAGCTGTTGGAGACTAGGTACCACATTATACGGAATCCGGCATCTCGATGGACAGGAGTCCGCAAGTAAGCGGCTCTTAAGAAGGATCACATGCACAACTGAGAGTTCGAACGTGTTCATATCCTACCTTGAAGAAAATGTACAAGCCAAACAGCGCTCCGCTGGCTATGACTGGAAACATGGCAGCATCCTTTCTCGTCATAGTTTCAGGGCTTTTCGCCCGACTCCTGTAATACAAAAGATATCGCGTGAGCACACAACATAAGCGACGAAAGAGTTTCATTGACTCAGCGTTTTCTTTCATTCAGGGCACGATAAGTGAACCCGTAGACTGAGACAGCATTTCGTGTGAACATGCAAGCGACTCCCAGCCGATATAAAACTGCCCAAGCATTCGTAGTGACTTTTAACTCGGCGGAGAAAGTGAACGACACCGTTTACTGCGAAGCGAACAAGCTTTGGCGAGCCGATATGCCGTTTACGGTGGGTCACATGTTTCGGTTCTCGCACACGGCACCATTAGGAGCGTGTTCCTGTTGAACGATCGAAATAGGCAGGAAAGTGTTGTGCGAGTGCTACATCGTGCGTCTAAAGCAACGGTGAATGTGGTAACCGTAAGTGTCGTAACGCATGAGGCCCGATTGACACGTCTCCTTAGCACCACCGCAGGTATTCACGATTAAGGCGGGCTATTACTGGCGTAAAACCCCCACCACTATTAGGATCGCAGGATAGACAACGTTCGGAGTATATAAGAGTACGCATAAGTTGTTTCAGGCAGCAAATGACGCCACTTTTGGCGCTTACGTGTAACACGGCGCTGACATATGTTGCGGGTGAGCAAAGCATACTAGGCCTTTTGTTTCCGTTGGTGTGTGACGGATTTGAAGGCGCCCAGAACGATGGGGAAGAAAGCCATAAGCATGATGCTGGTGTAGGCGACTGCCTGGCCAGCGGGGGTCGGCTGGAACTTGGTTTCATTTTTGACGGCGTCTTTAAGCGACTCGTTGATCTGAGCTATCACGTCGTCCGCTGGGCCCGCCATGTCTGAGCTAGAGAGGCCGCCACCAGCGCGACCAGCGTTCAAGAAGCGAATGAAGAAGACGTGGAGTAACAAAATCAAGTGATGTCATCGTGACGTTTAATAGCGCGAAGTAGGTTCTTCGCTACCGCCACCACCGGCTTGCATTTTCGTCGCATTCTTGCAAATGCAGTAGAGCACATCTCACTTAGTTTTTGTGTTAAGACCATCAACTAACCAAACTTCTATAATCAGCAAGAATCTTGAAACATTTCATACCACGTTGTCTCAGATGTCATTTTTTCCTTGCATCTATGATGCCCCTCTTTCTTCTTGTACTACGTTATTTCTCCTCTATTCATGCTATTTCACCTAGCGCATGCGCAACTGGTTCCTGCGCAGCCAACGGAGCCGACGGAGCTCTCGGCCTCTCGGCGTTGCTCTCGGTGATCTCGGTTTCAGCCGTGATGGGCTGGCCTGCGCTGCATCGTGGACAATACACTTTCTCGGAGTTTACTTGAATGCTGCATTTTCGGTGCCCTTACCTTGTCAGTAAGGTACAGTGCCCCTTCTCTAGAGCACCAGTCATCCGCGAACACTACCTGCTTTTCTCGTGGAAAACAGTGATTACTGCCGACCGGTGTATGAAGCAGCCGACTGTGGGATTGTGTTGACTGTTGTGAAAACGAGTATCGTCACTGAAGAAGCGTGTCGCGTTGCCCACTTACGCCCAAGGAAGTGACGAGTCGAGTACCTGCAGGCTTTCTGTTGCTAATGTAGAGCAGCGCTGAATGTTTGCAGTCAACTCACACCTGTGCGCGTCTTTTGAAACGCGCATGGCGTCTCGTTGACAGGTTTGTGTGCGTTGCTCGCCTGACATTTCACGGACGTTTGTGCAAACGCTGGCCATGGAGAAGGAAGGACGCGACGGCGTCGTCGACTTCGCTCGCCACCGAGGAGGCAACGAGTATGACTCCAACTTCGAGACGGATTCGGAGTCGGTCGTCGCGGCGGACGACCGATCCTCCCGCAGGGACCTGGTCGCGCCTTCGCCGCCGCGACGCGAGCCCAAGGCTCACCGAGACGTGGTGTCCAAGGAGTACAGCCTCGAAGAGAAGCGGCGCGAGCGTAACTGCTTCCTCGCGCTGGACGCCTACACGAGGCACAAGAAGCTCATCAACGACTACCTGCTCTGCTACCCGGGCTCGACGTCCAAGCTGAAGCGAGACACGAGTCGCGACCGCACTGACTTCGACGTCATCCGCGAGAACCACCAGTTCCTGTGGGACGACGAGGACGACAACGCGGAGCCTCCCACGTGGGAGAAGCAGCTGGCCAAGCGCTACTACGACAAGCTCTTCAAGGAGTACTGCATCTGCGACCTGACCTACTACCAGGCGAACAAGATCGCCATGCGCTGGCGCACCGAACAGGAGGTGATCGCGGGCAAGGGTCAGTTCAGCTGCGGAGACCGCCACTGCAAGGAGGCCTCGGGTCTGCGCACCTGGGAGGTCAACTTCGCCTACTTCGAGAACAATGAGAAGAAGAACGCCCTGGTCAAGCTCAGGCTGTGCAAGGAGTGCTCGTTCAAGCTCAACTACCGTTTCCAGAGGAAGGAGCTCACCAAGAACGTTACGACCAAGAGGTTGTCGTCTAAGCACGGAGGCGGCTCGGAGAAGAAGAGAGCCAAGATGGACGAAGTGGCGGGTGAGAGAGTCGAACCCGCAGCAGATCAGAAAGAAGACGCCAGAGATGCCGAAGAGTCCGTCTGGAGCAAACCCAGCACTGCCGAGGAAGAGAAGAGCCAGGAGGAAGAGTTCGATTCCTACCTGGCCGACATGTTCCTTTAAGAATGGAATCTCGACCGATGGAGCTACGAGCTCAGTCTTTTTTTTTTGCTTTCTCCGTGAATGTTTACTCCACTTACCTGTGATGAAGTGAATGTAGCATCCTGGGAGTGCGTCTTTGCTACGCCGATGTACAGTGGAAGGTCCGGTGTAACAACTCGCGCTTGTTTCGGACGTGTTGGTGTGGGCTGTTGACTTTTGACATTCAGTGGCTTGGGACCATTGTTGAGACGTATAAGCAGCGTTGCTCAAGTACGAAGTGCTCAGTGAAAGGTTTTTACGTGTGAATAGTTTCAGAACAGCTTATGCAACAGCAAATGCCTTTTTTTTTATTTTTCTGAATGAGAAAAGCATGGTGATACGAGTCATGAGCACTTTTGCTCCAGTGTTGAGTCCTCTGCAGAGGGCTTGGGGTGAAGTTTTCGAACCAGAATATGCAACAGCAAGTGTCTTGTCAACCTTTTTGTTTATTTTGGTAACTAAAAAAAAAAAAGAAGAAAGATGCGCACAAAATTACAGGTTAGTGACTGTTAAGCAGTACGAAGTGCTTTGTGAGAGGATGTGTGAATTGTTTCATGCCAGAATTTGCAAGAGTAACTGCTTTATTTGTATTTTAATTTTTTCACAAATACACACCTGCAAGAAATTCCAGGTGATGCTGCAACAACCCACTGCAGTCAAAGTGGTATTGAATGTAATCCAGTTCACCTTGGTGCGGAATTGCAGTGTGGTAGCCATGTTGGCGGATGTAGCAAGTTAAAAATGTGAAAAATATAGACACTGTCACAAAGGTATTTAGGGTTGGAATTAGTTGCCCCTGAATAGTTGTAAGAAGTTATGACAAATTCTTTCAAGAAAGACTAGGGTGGTGCACACTTTAAAGATCAGCTCAGTTGGCTGAAGGCGAACCAGATTAGTATTACCTGTGGAAATGCTTTGGACAAACTCTTCATCAGCACTAGTGCTCATCTGCCAGCACTTCCCAAATTTAGGGGTCGTTCATTTACTGGGTGGCGTGTTCCAGAAGTTTTAAGTTTTGCTGGATGCCGATTGGCTGAGGCAGTCTCCATTAGAACGCGAATAGCTTTTGTGAGGCTTTGCTCTAGTCTTGACCTGAAGCAGTATAAACTGTCCCCTAACGTAATCGGTCGATTCTATGGACACAGCTGTAACCTGCAAGAAATTTATTATTTTCTTTCCTTAAAGTGGCCAGCATCTCACGACAAAGAATGCTACGTCTGCTTATTAGTGCATGGCACTGTCTGATGAGCTATGCTGAAGATTGAAGGCTGCAATGAGCTTAAGCTTTTGGCTGCACGTGGCTAAATGAACTGCTGTACAACTTGATCTTAGCTACTTGTGGCATGAAATTCGGGGCTACGCGTTGTTTTATGTGTTGAGAGGTTGCCTCCCCATCAGCCAGCTTTAGTGAAGGCTGCTTTCTGCTTGGCCATTGTTGTATTGCTGAAATGCAAGGACTGCCACCACCTTGGTACAATGGTATTTATGCTGGTACCAATTTGAAGCGGTCTAGAGGTTCGGCGATGATTGTCGGACACTTTTTTTATGTCATCGTCCATGTGAGCTGCTTGGCAGTCAGTCAGACGCGGTAATGTTGACTTGCAGAGCGCTCAGTGTCGGAATGTTGGAATTTATGTGCGTATATCTGTGCACCCCGTCATGTAGTCTCGGCTTCAAGGTGTTCTGATGGCATTGATTGCTGTTTTAGCCTTTGTGCCCTGCTTAGCAGCATTACCTCCAAACAGCCATTTCTAGAACATCACCTCTTATGTGTTTTCTGTGTAAAGCAAGATTGACTTATGCAGCTACTGATACACTTGTGTTATTTATTTATGTGAAGGTGTTTTATTTTTTAGCATTCGAAGACGATGTGTCAGGCTTGACGTGTGCCCTAATTTTAAAGCTTTTTGCCCGATGTTTTGGTCGACAGCAAAACGCAAGCACAAGCAGAATTTCATGTGCTCGCATGAAAGCTGGTGTGTTTCACTTTTTTATCTTTTCACAGAGTTGTAGAACTCTTTAAGCATTAAACAAAAATATTGGTGTAATGTGTGAATTGCATTAAACTTGTTATCAGCCAAAATCTTTTCACTCTGGCTAGGGCATGTGAAATGCTCAACGAAGTGTAGGCATGGACAGTTTTGTGAAATGTGAATGTGTCCCAGCAACAGAGTAACGGGGACTGGGCTGACACCATCACAATGACTGGCTAGACCCACCATTGTAGCTTAGCGCCTAAGCTCGAGGGCTTGGGTTCAATTCATACTGCTGAAACGGCGCCACAAGGGAAGATGAACAAGTGGGTTCAATTCCCAGCCACGGCAGCCGCATTTCAATGGGGGTGAAATGCAGAGAACACCCACATGCTTACATTTATACCCCTGTCACACGGTACATATCCCTCCTTCATGCATAGCGAGAGTCTCATTCTGGCAGACTTGATGCCTTCAGGTAGTATGCGAAAGATTAATGGTCAGCTGCCGGCTCGTAAAAGATCACGTGCTACGTGACACCAACAGGCAGAAAAAAAGAGTGTTCCGCACTCGCCGCCATGGCTGCGATCGGCGCTGACTAACACTCCTAGGTTTAAGTGCACATATATAACTCAAAAAGTGGACGGGAGGATGACCGCCGCCGTAGCTCAGTGGTAGAGCATTGGACGCATTATTCGAAGGTCGCAGGTTCGGTCCCTGCCGGCGGCAAGTTATCTTTTCATCCACTTTACTTTCTTCACATTTATATTCTAAACACTACAGAGACCTTGGCGTTATTTTCTGTTACAGCTCATTAATATTGTGTGTAACAAAGACAAAGGAGCCCCTAAGAGTCATCTTCTTTCCTTTACCCCTTATAGGTGTATCACGTCGCGGATCACGTGACCGCGATGTCACGGATTAGTGAGTGGGCGCGACGCCCCCGCGAGTGACTCCTCGGAGGAGACGGGGACCTTTTCTCCGACAGGACAAACGATCCCCCGGCGGTGGGGGATATGGCGGAATTTCAGGCTCTTGTTTGGCCACATTGTTGCACTTGCTCCTGCAGAGAGCGGCAGTGGGTGTCCAGTCTGCACCTGGAGCCATCTGCAGCTCGTCGTCAGCAGCTGGTGAAACGGGCGGTACAAGCCACAAGAGTAGTCTGGTAACACTGGTCTCCCCCTCTGTTCGGCCCGTCCGTGTGAGTGGGGGACATTAAAGCGATTAAAGTCCCTCTACGTTTCAAAAGTAGCGAAAGGTCTTGATCCAGCCGCCGCGCCCTGCGATAGGTCGGTTGGCGACACGTGACCTTTTCGCCTTCGCGCCCCGCCCAAAGGGTCCAGCGGCGGCAGCGCTTTTCTGGCGATAGGTACGGATCACTGTGTTTTCAAGCGTGTAGTGGGGCGATTTTAGCAAGTAGAGAGTATTTCACGCGCCTCCGTCGCATTGTTGTTGCAAACTAGAAGCGTTTATGTACCTGAAATTGAGTGGATGCAGTAATTCCGCGTTTGAATTTAATGTTTGGAGCGTGACGTGCTAGCATGTCGGGTCTCTTAGGGGACATTAGTTAGGGATTCACCTCGCGTGCTGACGTCACTAGGCTCCGCCTTTATCCCCCGAGGATTTGAAGCGCGTGTCCCCTCACGAAAACTACCTCGAGAGCAGCCCGAGAACAGAGCGAGAAGGGTGAGGAACAATAGGCCTCGCCGGGTGCCAGTCGTGCTATTGTGTGCACCCCGCAAACCTTCTGACGTCCACAATACTTGCTTTACTCGTGGAACGTCACGCGGGGCCTCGATCTACGTCATAACAGAATGTCGCGAGGTGCAGCCAACTCAAATGAGCACTCACGCTTGCTTTAAAACCAAATTAAGGTATCTTAAACGCAATGTTCGCCACTAATAAACGGTCAGAAGTGCTCCCGTATACAGGAAAGTCAAACAATACAAACAACTCGAGGCTTTAATTTTAGTGTCAGGGGTCCTTTGGGTAAAGCATAGCCGGGAGTGTAAGCCTAGCATAGCAGATTGAGAGGCTGGGCCGAGCTAGTTGCTGTGGTCTAGGCAGAAATTTTTTTCGGGGGGGGGGGCACGCCTTTTATCCGACGTAGGGTCCGGGCAGGTAAGTGTGGTCGAGTGTCAATTTGTGCTCTGTATATATAGCATGGCAAAAAAAAAATGTCGCCCCCATCTTCCCACGGGAGGAACTCGAGTAAATGCGTCGCAGAGTGGTGGGGGTATCGCGTGAATGTTGCGTAATTGGGTTTCGCAGAAGCGTCGCGCTGCCCGAGTGATGGATCCGCTGCTCGACGTTCACTAAGGGTTGCTGCTTCTCGAGCACGACGTTCAGGATCCACAGCCCGTCGTTGCCGTTTCGCAGCTGCTGCTCGTTCCCCGAGTGAAGGATCCGCAGCCCGTCGCTGCCGTCTCGCAGCAGCTTCTCGTGCACGAAGTTCCAGGTCCGCAGCTCGCTTCAAACGCTTGCGTTCAGCGTCGCAGGGGCGTAGCCAGGGGGGTTTTTTCAGTTTTGCTTGCGTATATATACACGCGCACATACAAACGCACAAACATACATAAAATATGGTTGAACCACCCCCAGAAAAAAATTTCTGGCTATGCCTCTGCAGCGTCGTATGCTCGTCTCTTCGCAGCCTTGTCTTCTGCGTTGCTTGCTCTTGTTGACGCCGACGACGGTGAGCATAGGCGTGCGCGCAGGGGGGGCAGGGGGGGGGGGGGGGCGGCCCCCCTATTCACCTAAGAGGGGGGGCGTAAAGTCAGCCCACATTGACATAATAGGGAGGGGGCGCTCCGACTCAAGGGGGGGGGGGGGCGCAATGTCAGCACCATACTTTGACATAATTGGGAGGCGGGCGCTGCGACGCGCCTTCGCCCCCCCCCTCCGAAAGGGGAACCCTACGCAAGCTTATGACGGCGAGGGTGGGGTAACGTTGCCTTCAACGAGTGGTGGGACGCTGATTGAAGGTACTGTTGCTTCCATCGCATCTACTCGAGTCAAGCAAAGCGTCAAGTCAAGCGAAATCCAAGTAAAGACGCCCTTGACTGAATTCCGAACACGCGCTCTGCCGCTTATACACCGCCCGCGTTCGATCGAGAGGAGGGAGGGAGGGAGAGGAGAGGCCTGCTGCCGGCACGAGACGAGCCGAGCATGCGCAGTGGGGGTGTGGACGGCGGCCGACGCCGCAGGTGCGACTAAGAAATGCTTCGCATTAAAAAAATGTCGGGGGTGGGGGGCACGGGGCCGGTGTGCCCCCCCCCCCCCCCCCCCAGCTAGCCAGTGGCTACGCCACTGGCTAGTTGGTACATTGGCATTTTGAAACCGGTAAACGCACGAAGGCGGGGACAAGAAGACGACACACACTAGCTGTGTGTCGTCTTCGTGTGCTTATCGGTTTTAAAATAGCATAGCAGAGTTAGAAAATAGAAGCAAGGGCGAGGAGGAAGGGAGAGAATAAAGCGTAGTAGAGCCCTGTAGTGTAAATGCAAGGAGTGAATGAGGCGAGGGTCATGGGGAGGGAGGTGAGCGGAGAGTATAAGCGGGTAGACAGATGGCAGGGCGGAGTTCACCAACTAGCCCAATCTCAAACTTTGCTTCAGCGTGAGCCGAGCCAGTGCGCAGTCGCTCTTAGCGCATGTGGTATGTCGTTAGTAATGACGTCAGTACTCACTAGTAAAAGGCGCGCTCTCACCTGGCGGGCCTCTTTCTCGCCCGGTATTTCCTTGACGCATTTTTTCGGTGTACAAATTTCTTCGCTGAGACTTTCCCTCAGCTCCACTTCCATTGATGTTTGCGATAGTAAAGCCACGCTTAGAATTTTTTAGATGCGAAAGCATCTTATGCTCGGGCAGTGTCCGTTCTGCGGCGTCCGCACCCATACTGCGTATGCGCCAACGCTCCCCCTCTCTTCGCGTGAGCGCTGCCTCCGCTTCGTTGCTCCTCTCTTGTTTCTCTCTCTCTCTCCGCCACAGCTGTGCGCTCGTATAAAATGCGGCGTGCGCTCGGTCCCGTTGCACTCTCCTCCGCAATGGCGCTATGGACGCTCGCGAAGCTGAACGTAAACGGCAACGCCGGCAAGTGAATCTCGAAGCTGCGAGGCTGCGAAATCGCGCGTTCGCTGTGTTCCATCATTCTCTTTCTGTGCAACCGTGTGCGAAACGCTATGAACAACGTCGGCGCTAGTTGCAGCGGCAGCGCCACCACCGCGGACTTGAGGAAGGCTCGGGAAGCCGAACGTAAACGTCAGCGTCGGCAAGCGGTAATTCAAACGCCTCGACAGCCACCGTCTCATAAGTCACATAAGAGAAACGGAAACTCGATGCGCACCCTCCGTGATGCTTTCGCATCTCACCATGGTTGCCGGTAGGGGGAGATGATGTGTAATTTTTATTCAGCTGCCTTGGCTTCAGCAATGGATTTAATTTAGTCAACCTAGACCCTAATGTGTTTGAAAAAATTCAAGGTATACCTTCCCCAATCGGGGCAGTGGGTGCAAGCGAAACTTGGCGTGGGCGTGCCTGACGTACTGGTTATTTTTTGTTCGTTTTTCTTTCTTTCTTTCTTTCTTTCTTTCTTTCTTTCTTTCTTTCTTTCTTTCTTTCTTTCTTTCTTTCTTTCTTTCTTTCTTTCTTTCTTTCTTCTTTCTTTCTTCTTTCTTTCTTTCTTTCTTTCTTTCTTTTTAGGTAGAGGCCGTTCCACAACGCTGTTTTCGGGTGAATCCGCATGGGGTCCTTCGTGTTCTTTCCAGCGTTCGTCATCGTGTACAACGACCCAGCGTAAGGACTGCCCCGCGAATATGGAAAAGCGTTCTAGGAATTCAATTTTCTCGAAGTCGGAATTTTCCTTAAATCTACAACTCCTGATATCGACCGTACGCGTTGTCCAGTGAATCGCTTTTAGTCCGCCAACAATAAATATTTTATTGAAGCACCCATTGCAAGTTTACTGCTTCCCAATGTTTTTGCATCGTCGGCAGAACGCATTCACGTGCTTCAGTTCAGTTCATGGGCAAGCATGGGTGCGTGGCCTAGTGTTCAAGGCACTCCCTTTCGAGCCGTGAGGGATACGGTTAAAACGCCGGCCCCGGAAGGAGGAGGAATAAC